>NW_024401716.1:165802-180802 GCF_016859285.1 Xiphias gladius | reverse complement strand
TGAACATAATATAGTCTAAACAGCTTGTTTCTTTTGGAACATATATGTATATAAGACATGCTGTCGACCCCTCAAGCTCATCTAACTACTTTAAGATTTTGGAACCCAAGAAATTGCATGACTGATGATGGCAAACATGCTTTCATTTGATTTCAGTAAGCATTACGGGCCAGAATCACAGCAGATGTTGATTTTTACGCCTATTCGCCGAGAAAACTTCATTTGACTCAAATATTCATTTGAGCTGCTAGGCTCTTAATTCTTGCCAGATCGTTTTAGAAAACTTTGTACTTTAAGAAGACTCCATAAGCAAGATAAGTATGTGCTTTGAATTGAGTTTGCATAAGCACTTTTTGAAAACGCAGTACATGTTTGATTTGATGTTCATTCGCGATTTAGAGAGGAATTTGAACATAATATAGTCTAAACAGCTTGTTTCTTTTGGAACATATATGTATATAAGACATGTTGTCGACCCCTCAAGCTCATCTAACTACTTTAAGATTTTGGAACCCAAGAAATTGCATGACTGATGATGGCAAACATGCTTTCATTGGATTTCAGTAAGACACGGGCCAGAATCACAGCAGATGTTGATTTTTGGCGTCTATTCGCCGAGAAACTTCATTTGACTCAAATATTCATTTGAGCTGCTAGGCTCTTAATTCTTGCCAGATCGTTTTAGAAAACTTTGTACTTTAAGAAGACTCCATAAGCAAGATAAGTATGTGCTTTGAATTGAGTTTGCATAAGCACTTTTTGAAAACGCAGTACATGTTTGATTTGATGTTCATTCGTGACGAGAGAGGGAATTTGAACATAATATAGTCTAAACAGCTTGTTTCTTTTGGAACATATATGTATATAAGCTCGTCTAACTACTTTAAGATTTTGGAACCCAAGAAATTGCATGACTGATGATAGCAAACATGCTTTCATTGGATTTCAGTGCACACACGGGCCAGAATCACAGCAGATGTTGATTTTTGGCGTCTATTCGCCGAGAAAACTTCATTTGACTCAAATATTCATTTGAGCTGCTAGGCTCTTAATTCTTGCCAGATCGTTTTAGAAAACTTTGTACTTTAAGAAGACTCCATAAGCAAGATAAGTATGTGCTTTGAATTGAGTTTGCATAAGCACTTTTTTGAAAACGCAGTACATGTTTGATTTGATGTTCATTCGCATTTAGAGAGGAATTTGAACATAATATAGTCTAAACAGCTTGTTTCTTTTGGAACATATATGTATATAAGACATGTTGTCGACCCCTCAAGCTCATCTAACTACTTTAAGATTTTGGAACCCAAGAAATTGCATGACTGATGATGGCAAACATGCTTTCATTGGATTTCAGTGAGCACACGGGCCAGAATCACAGCAGATGTTGATTTTTGGCGTCTATTCGCCGAGAAAACTTCATTTGACTCAAATATTCATTTGAGCTGCTAGGCTCTTAATTCTTGCCAGATCGTTTTAGAAAACTTTGTACTTTAAGAAGACTCCATAAGCAAGATAAGTATGTGCTTTGAATTGAGTTTGCATAAGCACTTTTTTGAAAACGCAGTACATGTTTGATTTGATGTTCATTCGCGACGAGAGAGGGAATTTGAACATAATATAGTCTAAACAGCTTGTTTCTTTTGGAACATATATGTATATAAGACATGTTGTCGACCCTCAAGCTCATCTAACTACTTTAAGATTTTGGAACCCAAGAAATTGCATGACTGATGATGGCAAACATGCTTTCATTTGATTTCAGTGCGGCCAGAATCACAGAATCACAGCAGATGTTGATTTTTGGAGTCTATTCGCCGAGAAAACTTCATTTGACTCAAATATTCATTTGAGCTGCTAGGCTCTTAATTCTTGCCAGATCGTTTTAGAAAACTTTGTACTTTAAGAAGACTCCATAAGCAAGATAAGTATGTGCTTTGAATTGAGTTTGCATAAGCACTTTTTGAAAACGCAGTACATGTTTGATTTGATGTTCATTCATGACATTGAGAGAGGAATTTGAACATAATATAGTCTAAACAGCTTGTTTCTTTTGGAACATATATGTATATAAGACATGTTGTCGACCCCTCAAGCTCATCTAACTACTTTAAGATTTTGGAACCCAAGAAATTGCATGACTGATGATGGCAAACATGCTTTCATTGGATTTCAGTGCTCACACGGGCCAGAATCACAGCAGATGTTGATTTTTGGCGTCTATTCGCCGAGAAAACTTCATTTGACTCAAATATTCATTTGAGCTGCTAGGCTCTTAATTCTTGCCAGATCGTTTTAGAAAACTTTGTACTTTAAGAAGACTCCATAAGCAAGATAAGTATGTGCTTTGAATTGAGTTTGCATAAGCACTTTTTGAAAACGCAGTACATGTTTGATTTGATGTTCATTCGCATTTAGAGAGGGAATTTGAACATAATATAGTCTAAACAGCTTGTTTCTTTTGGAACATATATGTATATAAGACATGTTGTCGACCCTCAAGCTCATCTAACTACTTTAAGATTTTGGAACCCAAGAAATTGCATGACTGATGATAGCAAACATGCTTTCATTGGATTTCAGTGAGCACACGGGCCAGAATCACAGCAGATGTTGAGTTTTGGCGTCTATTCGCCGAGAAAACTTCATTTGACTCAAATATTCATTTGAGCTGCTAGGCTCTTAATTCTTGCCAGATCGTTTTAGAAAACTTTGTACTTTAAGAAGACTCCATAAGCAAGGTAAGTATGTGCTTTGAATTGAGTTTGCATAAGCATTTTTTGAAAACGCAGTACATGTTTGATTTGATGTTCATTCGCGACGAGAGAGGGAATTTGAACATAATATAGTCTAAACAGCTTGTTTCTTTTGGAACATATATGTATATAAGACATGTTGTCGACCCCTCAAGCTCATCTAACTACTTTAAGATTTTGGAACCCAAGAAATTGCATGACTGATGATGGCAAACATGCTTTCATTTGATTTCAGTGCGCACACGGGCCAGAATCACAGCAGATGTTGATTTTTGGCGTCTATTCGCCGAGAAAACTTCATTTGACTCAAATATTCATTTGAGCTGCTAGGCTCTTAATTCTTGCCAGATCGTTTTAGAAAACTTTGTACTTTAAGAAGACTCCATAAGCAAGATAAGTATGTGCTTTGAATTGAGTTTGCATAAGCACTTTTTGAAAACGCAGTACATGTTTGATTTGATGTTCATTCATGACGAGAGGAATTTGAACATAATATAGTCTAAACAGCTTGTTTCTTTTGGAACATATATGTATATAAGACATGTTGTCGACCCCTCAAGCTCATCTAACTACTTTAAGATTTTGGAACCCAAGAAATTGCATGACTGATGATGGCAAACATGCTTTCATTTGATTTCAGTGCGCACACGGGCCAGAATCACAGCAGATGTTGATTTTTTGGCGTCTATTCGCCGAGAAAACTTCATTTGACTCAAATATTCATTTGAGCTGCTAGGCTCTTAATTCTTGCCAGATCGTTTTAGAAAACTTTGTACTTTAAGAAGACTCCATAAGCAAGATAAGTATGTGCTTTGAATTGAGTTTGCATAAGCACTTTTTTGAAAACGCAGTACATGTTTGATTTGATGTTCATTCGCGACGAGAGATGGAATTTGAACATAATATAGTCTAAACAGCTTGTTTCTTTTGGAACATATATGTATATAAGACATGTTGTCGACCCTCAAGCTAATCTAACTACTTTAAGATTTTGGAACCCAAGAAATTGCATGACTGATGATGGCAAACATGCTTTCATTTGATTTCAGTGCAAGACACGGGCCAGAATCACAGCAGATGTTGATTTTTGGCGTCTATTCGCCGAGAAAACTTCATTTGACTCAAATATTCATTTGAGCTGCTAGGCTCTTAATTCTTGCCAGATCGTTTTAGAAAACTTTGTACTTTAAGAAGACTCCATAAGCAAGATAAGTATGTGCTTTGAATTGAGTTTGCATAAGCACTTTTTTGAAAACGCAGTACATGTTTGATTTGATGTTCATTCGCGATTTAGAGAGGGAATTTGAACATAATATAGTCTAAACAGCTTGTTTCTTTTGGAACATATATGTATATAAGAAATGTTGTCGACCCTCAAGCTCATCTAACTACTTTAAGATTTTGGAACCCAAGAAATTGCATGACTGATGATAGCAAACATGCTTTCATTGGATTTCAGTGAGCACACGGGCCAGAATCACAGCAGACTTCATTTGACTCAAATATTCATTTGAGCTGCTAGGCTCTTAATTCTTGCCAGATCGTTTTAGAAAACTTTGTACTTTAAGAAGACTCCATAAGCAAGATAAGTATGTGCTTTGAATTGAGTTTGCATAAGCACTTTTTGAAAACGCAGTACATGTTTGATTTGATGTTCATTCATGATTTAGAGAGGGAATTTGAACATAATATAGTCTAAACAGCTTGTTTCTTTTGGAACATATATGTATATAAGACATGTTGTCGACCCCTCAAGCTCATCTAACTACTTTAAGATTTTGGAACCCAAGAAATTGCATGACTGATGATGGCAAACATGCTTTCATTTGATTTCAGTGCGCCCACGGGCCAGAATCACAGCAGATGTTGATTTTTGGCGTCTATTCGCCGAGAAAACTTCATTTGACTCAAATATTCATTTGAGCTGCTAGGCTCTTAATTCTTGCCAGATCGTTTTAGAAAACTTTGTACTTTAAGAAGACTCCATAAGCAAGGTAAGTATGTGCTTTGAATTGAGTTTGCATAAGCTTTTTGACTTTTTGAAAACGCAGTACATGTTTGATTTGATGTTCATTCGCTGACGAGAGGGAATTTGAACATAATATAGTCTAAACAGCTTGTTTCTTTTGGAACATATATGTATATAAGACATGTTGTCGACCCTCAAGCTCATCTAACTACTTTAAGATTTTGGAACCCAAGAAATTGCATGACTGATGATGGCAAACATGCTTTCATTTGATTTCAGTAACATTACGGGCCAGAATCACAGCAGATGTTGATTTTTGGCGCCTATTCACGAGAAAACTTCATTTGACTCAAATATTCATTTGAGCTGCTAGGCTCTTAATTCTTGCCAGATCGTTTTAGAAAACTTTGTACTTTAAGAAGACTCCATAAGCAAGGTAAGTATGTGCTTTGAATTGAGTTTGCATAAGCACTTTTTGAAAACGCAGTACATGTTTGATTTGATGTTCATTCATGATTTAGAGAGGGAATTTGAACATAATATAGTCTAAACAGCTTGTTTCTTTTGGAACATATATGTATATAAGACATGTTGTCGACCCCTCAAGCTCATCTAACTACTTTAAGATTTTGGAACCCAAGAAATTGCATGACTGATGATGGCAAACATGCTTTCATTGGATTTCAGTGAGCACACGGGCCAGAATCACAGCAGATGTTGATTTTTGGCGTCTATTCGCCGAGAAAACTTCATTTGACTCAAATATTCATTTGAGCTGCTAGGCTCTTAATTCTTGCCAGATCGTTTTAGAAAACTTTGTACTTTAAGAAGACTCCATAAGCAAGATAAGTATGTGCTTTGAATTGAGTTTGCATAAGCACTTTTTTGAAAACGCAGTACATGTTTGATTTGATGTTCATTCGCGACGAGAGAGGGAATTTGAACATAATATAGTCTAAACAGCTTGTTTCTTTTGGAACATATATGTATATAAGACATGTTGTCGACCCCTCAAGCTCATCTAACTACTTTAAGATTTTGGAACCCAAGAAATTGCATGACTGATGATGGCAAACATGCTTTCATTTGATTTCAGTGCGCACACGGGCCAGAATCACAGCAGATGTTGATTTTTGGCGTCTATTCGCCGAGAAAACTTCATTTGACTCAAATATTCATTTGAGCTGCTAGGCTCTTAATTCTTGCCAGATCGTTTTAGAAAACTTTGTACTTTAAGAAGACTCCATAAGCAAGGTATGTATGTGCTTTGAATTGAGTTTGCATAAGCACTTTTTGAAAACGCAGTACATGTTTGATTTGATGTTCAGTCATGACGAGAGAGGAATTTGAACATAATATAGTCTAAACAGCTTGTTTCTTTTGGAACATATATGTATATAAGACATGTTGTCGACCCTCAAGCTCATCTAACTACTTTAAGATTTTGGAACCCAAGAAATTGCATGACTGATGATGGCAAACATGCTTTCATTTGATTTCAGTGCGCACACGGCCAAAATCACAGCAGATGTTGATTTTTGGCGTCTATTCGCCGAGAAAACTTCATTTGACTCAAATATTCATTTGAGCTGCTAGGCTCTTAATTCTTGCCAGATCGTTTTAGAAAACTTTGTACTTTAAGAAGACTCCATAAGCAAGGTAAGTATGTGCTTTGAATTGAGTTTGCATAAGCATTTTTTGAAAACGCAGTACATGTTTGATTTGATGTTCATTCATGACGAGAGAGGGAATTTGAACATAATATAGTCTAAACAGCTTGTTTCTTTTGGAACATATATGTATATAAGACATGTTGTCGACCCCTCAAGCTCATCTAACTACTTTAAGATTTTGGAACCCAAGAAATTGCATGACTGATGATGGCAAACATGCTTTCATTTGATTTCAGTGCGCACACGGGCCAGAATCACAGCAGATGTTGATTTTGGCGCCTATTCACGAGAAAACTTCATTTGACTCAAATATTCATTTGAGCTGCTAGGCTCTTTAACTTTGTACTTTAAGAAGACTCCAGAAGCAAGATATGTATGTGCTTTGAATTTTGTTTAAGCACTTTTTGAAAACGCGAGTACATGTTTGATTTGATGTTCATTCGCGTAGAGAGGGAATTTGAACATAATATAGTCTAAACAGCTTGTTTCTTTTGGAACATATATGTATATAAGACATGTTGTCGACCCTCAAGCTCATCTAACTACTTTAAGATTTTGGAACCCAAGAAATTGCATGACTGATGATGGCAAACATGCTTTCATTTGATTTCAGTTAGAACACGGGCCAGAATCACAGCAGATGTTGATTTTTGGCGTCTATTCGCCGAGAAAACTTCATTTGACTCAAATATTCATTTGAGCTGCTAGGCTCTTAATTCTTGCCAGATCGTTTTAGAAAACTTTGTACTTTAAGAAGACTCCATAAGCAAGATAAGTATGTGCTTTGAATTGAGTTTGCATAAGCACTTTTTTGAAAACGCAGTACATGTTTGATTTGATGTTCATTCGCGACAGAGGAGGGAATTTGAACATAATATAGTCTAAACAGCTTGTTTCTTTTGGAACATATATGTATATAAGACATGTTGTCGACCCCTCAAGCTCATCTAACTACTTTAAGATTTTGGAACCCAAGAAATTGCATGACTGATGATGGCAAACATGCTTTCATTTGATTTCAGTGCGCACACGGGCCAGAATCACAGCAGATGTTGATTTTTGGCGTCTATTCGCCGAGAAAACTTCATTTGACTCAAATATTCATTTGAGCTGCTAGGCTCTTAATTCTTGCCAGATCGTTTTAGAAAACTTTGTACTTTAAGAAGACTCCATAAGCAAGATAAGTATGTGCTTTGAATTGAGTTTGCATAAGCACTTTTTTGAAAACGCAGTACATGTTTGATTTGATGTTCATTCGCGACGAGAGAGGGAATTTGAACATAATATAGTCTAAACAGCTTGTTTCTTTTGGAACATATATGTATATAAGACATGTTGTCGACCCCTCAAGCTCATCTAACTACTTTAAGATTTTGGAACCCAAGAAATTGCATGACTGATGATGGCAAACATGCTTTCATTGGATTTCAGTGCGCACACGGGCCAGAATCACAGCAGATGTTGATTTTTGGCGTCTATTCGCCGAGAAAACTTCATTTGACTCAAATATTCATTTGAGCTGCTAGGCTCTTAATTCTTGCCAGATCGTTTTAGAAAACTTTGTACTTTAAGAAGACTCCATAAGCAAGATAAGTATGTGCTTTGAATTGAGTTTGCATAAGCACTTTTTGAAAACGCAGTACATGTTTGATTTGATGTTCATTCGCGATTTAGAGAGGGAATTTGAACATAATATAGTCTAAACAGCTTGTTTCTTTTGGAACATATATGTATATAAGACATGTTGTCGACCCTCAAGCTCATCTAACTACTTTAAGATTTTGGAACCCAAGAAATTGCATGACTGATGATGGCAAACATGCTTTCATTTGATTTCAGTACATTACGGGCCAGAATCACAGCAGATGTTGATTTTTGGCGTCTTTTCAGTGAGAAAACTTCATTTGACTCAAATATTCATTTGAGCTGCTAGGCTCTTAATTCTTGCCAGATCGTTTTAGAAAACTTTGTACTTTAAGAAGACTCCATAAGCAAGATAAGTATGTGCTTTGAATTGAGTTTGCATAAGCACTTTTTTGAAAACGCAGTACATGTTTGATTTGATGTTCATTCGCCATGAGAGAGGGAATTTGAACATAATATAGTCTAAACAGCTTGTTTCTTTTGGAACATATATGTATATAAGACATGTTGTCGACCTCAAGCTCATCTAACTACTTTAAGATTTTGGAACCCAAGAAATTGCATGACTGATGATGGCAAACATGCTTTCATTTGATTTCAGTGCGCACACGGGCCAGAATCACAGCAGATGTTGATTTTTGGCGTCTATTCGCCGAGAAAACTTCATTTGACTCAAATATTCATTTGAGCTGCTAGGCTCTTAATTCTTGCCAGATCGTTTTAGAAAACTTTGTACTTTAAGAAGACTCCATAAGCAAGATAAGTATGTGCTTTGAATTGAGTTTGCATAAGCACTTTTTTGAAAACGCAGTACATGTTTGATTTGATGTTCATTCGCGTTTAGAGAGGGAATTTGAACATAATATAGTCTAAACAGCTTGTTTCTTTTGGAACATATATGTATATAAGACATGTTGTCGACCCCTCAAGCTCATCTAACTACTTTAAGATTTTGGAACCCAAGAAATTGCATGACTGATGATGGCAAACATGCTTTCATTGGATTTCAGTGAGCACACGGGCCAGAATCACAGCAGATGTTGATTTTTTGGCGTCTATTCGCCGAGAAAACTTCATTTGACTCAAATATTCATTTGAGCTGCTAGGCTCTTAATTCTTGCCAGATCGTTTTAGAAAACTTTGTACTTTAAGAAGACTCCATAAGCAAGATAAGTATGTGCTTTGAATTGAGTTTGCATAAGCACTTTTTTGAAAACGCAGTACATGTTTGATTTGATGTTCATTCGCGACAGAGAGGGAATTTGAACATAATATAGTCTAAACAGCTTGTTTCTTTTGGAACATATATGTATATAAGACATGTTGTCGACCCCTCAAGCTCATCTAACTACTTTAAGATTTTGGAACCCAAGAAATTGCATGACTGATGATGGCAAACATGCTTTCATTTGATTTCAGTGCACACACGGGCCAGAATCACAGCAGATGTTGATTTTTGGCGTCTATTCGCCGAGAAAACTTCATTTGACTCAAATATTCATTTGAGCTGCTAGGCTCTTAATTCTTGCCAGATCGTTTTAGAAAACTTTGTACTTTAAGAAGACTCCATAAGCAAGATAAGTATGTGCTTTGAATTGAGTTTGCATAAGCACTTTTTAAAAAAAAGCAGTACATGTTTGATTTGATGTTCATTCATGACGAGAGGGAATTTGAACATAATATAGTCTAAACAGCTTGTTTCTTTTGGAACATATATGTATATAAGACATGTTGTCGACCCCTCAAGCTCATCTAACTACTTTAAGATTTTGGAACCCAAGAAATTGCATGACTGATGATAGCAAACATGCTTTCATTTGATTTCAGTACATAACGGGCCAGAATCACAGCAGATGTTGAGTTTTGGCGTCTATTCGCCGAGAAAACTTCATTTGACTCAAATATTCATTTGAGCTGCTAGGCTCTTAATTCTTGCCAGATCGTTTTAGAAAACTTTGTACTTTAAGAAGACTCCATAAGCAAGATAAGTATGTGCTTTGAATTGAGTTTGCATAAGCACTTTTTAAAAAAACGCAGTACATGTTTGATTTGATGTTCATTCGCGACGAGAGAGGGAATTTGAACATAATATAGTCTAAACAGCTTGTTTCTTTTGGAACATATATGTATATAAGACATGTTGTCGACCCCTCAAGCTCATCTAACTACTTTAAGATTTTGGAACCCAAGAAATTGCATGACTGATGATGGCAAACATGCTTTCATTGGATTTCAGTGCGCACACGGGCCAGAATCACAGCAGATGTTGATTTTTACGCCTATTCGCCGAAAACTTCATTTGACTCAAATATTCATTTGAGCTGCTAGGCTCTTAATTCTTGCCAGATCGTTTTAGAAAACTTTGTACTTTAAGAAGACTCCATAAGCAAGATAAGTATGTGCTTTGAATTGAGTTTGCATAAGCACTTTTTTGAAAACGCAGTACATGTTTGATTTGATGTTCATTCGCGACTAGAGAGGGAATTTGAACATAATATAGTCTAAACAGCTTGTTTCTTTTGGAACATATATGTATATAAGACATGTTGTCGACCCCTCAAGCTCATCTAACTACTTTAAGATTTTGGAACCCAAGAAATTGCATGACTGATGATGGCAAACATGCTTTCATTGGATTTCAGTGCGCACACGGGCCAGAATCACAGCAGATGTTGATTTTTGGCGTCTATTCGCCGAGAAAACTTCATTTGACTCAAATATTCATTTGAGCTGCTAGGCTCTTAATTCTTGCCAGATCGTTTTAGAAAACTTTGTACTTTAAGAAGACTCCATAAGCAAGATAAGTATGTGCTTTGAATTGAGTTTGCATAAGCACTTTTTTGAAAACGCAGTACATGTTTGATTTGATGTTCATTCGCGATGAGAGAGGGAATTTGAACATAATATAGTCTAAACAGCTTGTTTCTTTTGGAACATATATGTATATAAGACATGTTGTCGACCCCTCAAGCTCATCTAACTACTTTAAGATTTTGGAACCCAAGAAATTGCATGACTGATGATGGCAAACATGCTTTCATTTGATTTCAGTGCGCACACGGGCCAGAATCACAGCAGATGTTGATTTTTGGCGTCTATTCGCCGAGAAAACTTCATTTGACTCAAATATTCATTTGAGCTGCTAGGCTCTTAATTCTTGCCAGATCGTTTTAGAAAACTTTGTACTTTAAGAAGACTCCATAAGCAAGATAAGTATGTGCTTTGAATTGAGTTTGCATAAGCACTTTTTTGAAAACGCAGTACATGTTTGATTTGATGTTCATTCGCCGATTTAGAGAGGGAATTTGAACATAATATAGTCTAAACAGCTTGTTTCTTTTGGAACATATATGTATATAAGACATGTTGTCGACGACTCAAGCTCTTCTAACTACTTTAAGATTTTGTAACCCAAGAAATTGCATGACTGATGATGGCAATCATGCTTTCATTTGATTTCAGCATTACACGGGCCAGAATCACAGCAGATGTTGATTTTTGGCGTCTATTCGCCGAGAAAACTTCATTTGACTCAAATATTCATTTGAGCTGCTAGGCTCTTAATTCTTGCCAGATCGTTTTAGAAAACTTTGTACTTTAAGAAGACTCCATAAGCAAGATAAGTATGTGCTTTGAATTGAGTTTGCATAAGCACTTTTTTGAAAACGCAGTACATGTTTGATTTGATGTTCATTCGCGACGAGAGAGGGAATTTGAACATAATATAGTCTAAACAGCTTGTTTCTTTTGGAACATATATGTATATAAGACATGTTGTCGACCCCTCAAGCTCATCTAACTACTTTAAGATTTTGGAACCCAAGAAATTGCATGACTGATGATGGCAAACATGCTTTCATTTGATTTCAGTGCGCACACGGGCCAGAATCACAGCAGATGTTGATTTTTGGCGTCTATTCGCCGAGAAAAACTTAATTTGACTCAAATATTCATTTGAGCTGCTAGGCTCTTAATTCTTGCCAGATCGTTTTAGAAAACTTTGTACTTTAAGAAGACTCCATAAGCAAGGTAAGTATGTGCTTTGAATTGAGTTTGCATAAGCACTTTTTTGAAAACGCAGTACATGTTTGATTTGATGTTCATTCGCGACGAGAGAGGGAATTTGAACATAATATAGTCTAAACAGCTTGTTTCTTTTGGAACATATATGTATATAAGACATGTTGTCGACCCCTCAAGCTCATCTAACTACTTTAAGATTTTGGAACCCAAGAAATTGCATGACTGATGATGGCAAACATGCTTTCATTTGATTTCAGTGTGCACACGGGCCAGAATCACAGCAGATGTTGATTTTTGGCGTCTATTCGCCGAGAAAACTTCATTTGACTCAAATATTCATTTGAGCTGCTAGGCTCTTAATTCTTGCCAGATCGTTTTAGAAAACTTTGTACTTTAAGAAGACTCCATAAGCAAGCAAGGTAAGTATGTGCTTTGAATTGAGTTTGCATAAGCACTTTTTTGAAAACGCAGTACATGTTTGATTTGATGTTCATTCGTGACGAGAGAGGGAATTTGAACATAATATAGTCTAAACAGCTTGTTTCTTTTGGAACATATATGTATATAAGACATGTTGTCGACCCCTCAAGCTCATCTAACTACTTTAAGATTTTGGAACCCAAGAAATTGCATGACTGATGATGGCAAACATGCTTTCATTGGATTTCAGTGCACACGGGCCAGAATCACAGCAGATGTTGATTTTTGGCGTCTATTCGCCGAGAAAACTTCATTTGACTCAAATATTCATTTGAGCTGCTAGGCTCTTAATTCTTGCCAGATCGTTTTAGAAAACTTTGTACTTTAAGAAGACTCCATAAGCAAGATAAGTATGTGCTTTGAATTGAGTTTGCATAAGCATTTTTTGAAAACGCAGTACATGTTTGATTTGATGTTCATTCGCGACGAGAGAGGGAATTTGAACATAATATAGTCTAAACAGCTTGTTTCTTTTGGAACATATATGTATATAAGACATGTTGTCGACCCCTCAAGCTCATCTAACTACTTTAAGATTTTGGAACCCAAGAAATTGCATGACTGATGATGGCAAACATGCTTTCATTGGATTTCAGTGCGCACACGGGCCAGAATCACAGCAGATGTTGATTTTTGGCGTCTATTCGCCGAGAAAACTTCATTTGACTCAAATATTCATTTGAGCTGCTAGGCTCTTAATTCTTGCCAGATCGTTTTAGAAAACTTTGTACTTTAAGAAGACTCCATAAGCAAGATAAGTATGTGCTTTGAATTGAGTTTGCATAAGCACTTTTTTGAAAACGCAGTACATGTTTGATTTGATGTTCATTCGTGACGAGAGAGGGAATTTGAACATAATATAGTCTAAACAGCTTGTTTCTTTTGGAACATATATGTATATAAGACATGTTGTCGACCCCTCAAGCTCATCTAACTACTTTAAGATTTTGGAACCCAAGAAATTGCATGACTGATGATGGCAAACATGCTTTCATTTGATTTCAGTGCGCATACGGGCCAGAATCACAGCAGATGTTGATTTGGCGTCTATTCGCCGAGAAAACTTCATTTGACTCAAATATTCATTTGAGCTGCTAGGCTCTTAATTCTTGCCAGATCGTTTTAGAAAACTTTGTACTTTAAGAAGACTCCATAAGCAAGATAAGTATGTGCTTTGAATTGAGTTTGCATAAGCACTTTTTTGAAAACGCAGTACATGTTTGATTTGATGTTCATTCGCATTTGACGAGGGAATTTGAACATAATATAGTCTAAACAGCTTGTTTCTTTTGGAACATATATGTATATAAGACATGTTGTCGACCCCTCAAGCTCATCTAACTACTTTAAGATTTTGGAACCCAAGAAATTGCATGACTGATGATGGCAAACATGCTTTCATTGGATTTCAGTGCGTACACGGGCCAGAATCACAGCAGATGTTGAGTTTTGGCGTCTATTCGCCGAGAAAACTTCATTTGACTCAAATATTCATTTGAGCTGCTAGGCTCTTAATTCTTGCCAGATCGTTTTAGAAAACTTTGTACTTTAAGAAGACTCCATAAGCAAGATAAGTATGTGCTTTGAATTGAGTTTGCATAAGCACTTTTTTGAAAAAGCAGAACTTTTTGGATTTGATTTTCATTCGCGACGAGAGGGGGAATTTGAACATAATATAGTCTAATCAGCTTGTTTCTTTTGGATCATATATGTATATAAGACATGTTGTCGACCCTCAAGCTCATCTAACTACTTTAAGATTTTGGAACCCAAGAAATTGCATGACTGATGATGGCAAACATGCTTTCATTTGATTTCAGTGCATTACGGGCCAGAATCACAGCAGATGTTGATTTTTGGCGCCTATTCGCCGAGAAAACTTCATTTGACTCAAATATTCATTTGAGCTGCTAGGCTCTTAATTCTTGCCAGATCGTTTTAGAAAACTTTGTACTTTAAGAAGACTCCATAAGCAAGATAAGTATGTGCTTTGAATTGAGTTTGCATAAGCACTTTTTGAAAACGCAGTACATGTTTGATTTGATGTTCATTCATGACGAGAGAGGAATTTGAACATAATATAGTCTAAACAGCTTGTTTCTTTTGGAACATATATGTATATAAGACATGTTGTCGACCCCTCAAGCTCATCTAACTACTTTAAGATTTTGGAACCCAAGAAATTGCATGACTGATGATGGCAAACATGCTTTCATTGGATTTCAGTGCACACACGGGCCAGAATCACAGCAGATGTTGATTTTTGGCGTCTATTCGCCGAGAAAACTTCATTTGACTCAAATATTCATTTGAGCTGCTAGGCTCTTAATTCTTGCCAGATCGTTTTAGAAAACTTTGTACTTTAAGAAGACTCCATAAGCAAGATAAGTATGTGCTTTGAATTGAGTTTGCATAAGCACTTTTTTGAAAACGCAGTACATGTTTGATTTGATGT
>NW_024401716.1:139511-165302 GCF_016859285.1 Xiphias gladius | reverse complement strand
TGAAGTAGAAAGTTTTCTAAAACGATCTGGCAAGAATTAAGACCCTAGCAGCTCAAATGAATATTTGAGTCAAAATGAAGTTTTCGCTGAAAGACGCCAAAAATCAACATCTGCTGTGATTCTGGCCCATCTGCGACTGAAATCAAATGAAAGCATGTTTGCCATCATCAGTCATGCAATTTCTTGGGTTCCAAAATCTTAAAGTAGTTAGATGAGCTTGAGGGGTCGACAACATATCTTATATACATATATGTTCCAAAAGAAACAAGCTGTTTAGACTATATTATGTTCAAATTCTCTCGTCATGTAATGAACATCAAATCAAACATGTACTGCGTTTTCAAAAAGTGCTTATGCAAACTCAATTCAAAGCACATACTAAGCTTTGGGAGTCTTCTTGAAGTAGAAAGTTTTCAAAAACGATCTGGCAAGAATTAAGAGCCTAGCAGCTCAAATGAATATTTGAGTCAAATGAAGTTTTCGCTGAAAAGACGCCAAAAATCAACATCTGCTGTGATTTTGGAAAGTCTATGACTGAAATCAAATGAAAGCATGTTTGCCATCATCAGTCCTGCAATTTCTAAAAGACGCCAAAAATCAACATCTGCTGTGATTCTGGCCAGTCTGCGCACTGAAATCAAATGAAAGCATGTTTGCCATCATCAGTCATGCAATTTCTTGGGTTCCAAAATCTTAAAGTAGTTAGATGAGCTTGAGGGGTCGACAACAAATATTATATACATATATATAGGTATGTTCCAAAAGAAACAAGCTGTTTAGACTATATTATGTTCAAATTCCCTCTCTCGTCGCGAATGAACATCAAATCAAACATGTACTGCGTTCAAAAAGTGCTTATGCAAACTCAATTCAAAGCACATACTAAGCTTTTTGGGAGTCTTCTTTGAAGTAGAAAGTTTTCTAAAACGATCTGGCAAGAATTAAGAGCCTAGCAGCTCAAATGAATATTTGAGTCAAATGAAGTTTTCGCTGAAAAGACGCCAAAAATCAACATCTGCTGTGATTCTGGCCCGTCTGCGCACTGAAATCAAATGAAAGCATGTTTGCCATCATCAGTCATGCAATTTCTTGGGTTCCAAAATCTTAAAGTAGTTAGATGAGCTTGAGGGGTCGACAACATATCTTATATACATATATGTTCCAAAAGAAACAAGCTGTTTAGACTATATTATGTTCAAATTCCCTCTTGTCGCTAATTAACATCAAATCAAACATGTACTGCTTTCAAAAAGTGCTTATGCAAACTCAATTCAAAGCACATACTAAGCTTTTGGGAGTCTTTGAAGTAGAAAGTTTTCTAAAACGATCTGGCAAGAATTAAGAGCCTAGCAGCTCAAATGAATATTTGAGTCAAATGAAGTTTTCTCGCTGAAAAGACGCCAAAATCAACATCTGCTGTGATTCTGGCCCATCTGCGCACTGAAATCAAATGAAAGCATGTTTGCCATCATCAGTCATGCAATTTCTTGGGTTCCAAAATCTTAAAGTAGTTAGATGAGCTTGAGGGGTCGACAACATATCTTATATACATATATGTTCCAAAAGAAACAAGTTGTTTAGACTATATTATGTTCAAATTCTCTCTCGTCGCTAATGAACATCAAATCAAACATGTACTGCTTTTCAAAAAGTGCTTATGCAAACTCAATTCAAAGCACATACTAAGCTTTTTGGGAGTCTTCTTGAAGTAGAAAGTTTTCTAAAACGATCTGGCAAGAATTAAGAGCCTAGCAGCTCAAATGAATATTTGAGTCAAATGAAGTTTTCGCTGAAAAGACGCCAAAAATCAACATCTGCTGTGATTCTGGCCCGCTCAAGACTGAAATCAAATGAAAGCATGTTTGCCATCATCAGTCATGCAATTTCTTGGGTTCCAAAATCTTAAAGTAGTTAGATGAGCTTGAGGGTCGACAACATATCTTATATACATATATGTTCCAAAAGAAACAAGCTGTTTAGACTATATTATGTTCAAATTCTCTCGTCATGCTAATGAACATCAAATCAAACATGTACTGCGTTTTCAAAAAGTGCTTATGCAAACTCAATTCAAAGCACATACTAAGCTTTTTGGAGTCTTCTTGAAGTAGAAAGTTTTCTAAAACGATCTGGCAAGAATTAAGAGCCTAGCAGCTCAAATGAATATTTGAGTCAAATGAAGCTTTCTCGCCGAATACACGCCAAAAATCAACATCTGCTGTGATTTTGGAAAGTGATTCTGGCCCGCTCAAGACTGAAATCAAATGAAAGCATGTTTGCCATCATCAGTCATGCAATTTCTGGGTTCCAAAATCTTAAAGTAGTTAGATGAGCTTGAGGGTCGACAACATATCTTATATACATATATGTTCCAAAAGAAACAAGCTGTTTAGACTATATTATGTTCAAATTCTCTCGTCATAATGAACATCAAATCAAACATGTACTGCGTTTCAAAAGTGCTTATGCAAACTCAATTCAAAGCACATACTAAGCTTTTGGGAGTCTTCTTGAAGTAGAAAGTTTTCTAAAACGATCTGGCAAGAATTAAGAGCCTAGCAGCTCAAATGAATATTTGAGTCAAATGAAGTTTTCGCTGAATAGACGCCAAAAATCAACATCTGCTGTGATTTTGGAAAGTCTGCGACTGAAATCAAATGAAAGCATGTTTGCCATCATCAGTCATGCAATTTCTTGGGTTCCAAAATCTTAAAGTAGTTAGATGAGCTTGAGGGGTCGACAACATATCTTATATACATATATGTTCCAAAAGAAACAAGCTGTTTAGACTATATTATGTTCAAAAACCATCTCTCGTCGCGAATGAACCTCAAATCAAACATGTACTGCTTTTCAAAAAGTGCTTATGCAAACTCAATTCAAAGCACATACTAAGCTTTCTTGGGAGTCTTCTTGAAGTAGAAAGTTTTCTAAAACGATCTGGCAAGAATTAAGAGCCTAGCAGCTCAAATGAATATTTGAGTCAAATGAAGTTTTCGCGAATAGACGCCAAAAATCAACATCTGCTGTGATTTTGGAAAGTATGCGCACTGAAATCAAATGAAAGCATGTTTGCCATCATCAGTCATGCAATTTCTTGGGTTCCAAAATCTTAAAGTAGTTAGATGAGCTTGAGGGGTCGACAACATATCTTATATACATATATATATAGGTATGTTCCAAAAGAAACAAGCTGTTTAGACTATATTATGTTCAAATTCCCTCTCGTCATGTAATGAACATCAAATCAAACATGTACTGCGTTTTCAAAAAAGTGCTTATGCAAACTCAATTCAAAGCACATACTAAGCTTTCTTTG
Source organism: Xiphias gladius (assembly GCF_016859285.1). NCBI lineage: Eukaryota > Metazoa > Chordata > Actinopteri > Istiophoriformes > Xiphiidae > Xiphias > Xiphias gladius. The sequence goes on along the minus strand of NW_024401716.1, from coordinate 161,983 downwards.
GGAGTCTTCTTGAAGTAGAAAGTTTTCTAAAACGATCTGGCAAGAATTAAGAGCCTAGCAGCTCAAATGAATATTTGAGTCAAATGAAGTTTTCTCGCTGAAAAGACGCCAAAAATCAACATCTGCTGTGATTCTGGCCCATCTGCGCACTGAAATCAAATGAAAGCATGTTTGCCATCATCAGTCATGCAATTTCTTGGGTTCCAAAATCTTAAAGTAGTTAGATGAGCTTGAGGGGTCGACAACATATCTTATATACATATATATATAGGTATGTTCCAAAAGAAACAAGCTGTTTAGACTATATTATGTTCAAATTCCCTCTCATGCTAATGAACATCAAATCAAACATGTACTGCGTTTTCAAAAAAGTGCTTATGCAAACTCAATTCAAAGCACATACTAAGCTTTCTTTGGGAGTCTTCTTGAAGTAGAAAGTTTTCTAAAACGATCTGGCAAGAATTAAGAGCCTAGCAGCTCAAATGAATATTTGAGTCAAATGAAGTTTTCTCGCTGAAAAGACGCCAAAAATCAACATCTGCTGTGATTCTGGCCCATCTGCGCACTGAAATCAAATGAAAGCATGTTTGCCATCATCAGTCATGCAATTTCTTGGGTTCCAAAATCTTAAAGTAGTTAGATGAGCTTGAGGGGTCGACAACATATCTTATATACATATATGTTCCAAAAGAAACAAGCTGTTTAGACTATATTATGTTCAAATTCCCTCTCTCGTCGCGAATGAACATCAAATCAAACATGTACTGCGTTTTCAAAAAAGTGCTTATGCAAACTCAATTCAAAGCACATACTAAGCTTTTTGGGAGTCTTCTTGATTTAGAAAGTTTTCTAAAACGATCTGGCAAGAATTAAGAGCCTAGCAGCTCAAATGAATATTTGAGTCAAATGAAGTTTTCTCTAGTAAAAGAAGCCAAAAATCAACATCTGCTGTGATTTTGGAAAGTCTGCGCACTGAAATCAAATGAAAGCATGTTTGCCATCATCAGTCATGCAATTTCTTGGGTTCCAAAATCTTAAAGTAGTTAGATGAGCTTGAGGGGTCGACAACATATCTTATATACATATATGTTCCAAAAGAAAAAAGTTGTTTAGACTATATTATGTTCAAATTCCCTCTCTCGTCGCAAATGAACATCAAATCAAACATGTACTGCTTTTCAAAAATGCTTATGCAAACTCAATTCAAAGCACATACTTACCTTGCTTATGGAGTCTTCTTGAAGTAGAAAGTTTTCTAAAACAATCTGGCAAGAATTAAGAGCCTAGCAGCTCAAATGAATATTTGAGTCAAATGAAGTTTTCAAGCTGAAAAGACGCCAAAAATCAACATCTGCTGTGATTTTGGAAAGTCTGCGCACTGAAATCAAATGAAAGCATGTTTGCCATCATCAGTCATGCAATTTCTTGGGTTCCAAAATCTTAAAGTAGTTAGATGAGCTTGAGGGGTCGACAACATATCTTATATACATATATGTTCCAAAAGAAACAAGTTGTTTAGACTATATTATGTTCAAATTCCCTCTCTCGTCGCGAATGAACATCAAATCAAACATGTACTGCGCTTTCAAAAAGTGCTTATGCAAACTCAATTCAAAGCACATACTTACCTTTTTATGGAGTCTTCTTAAAAGTAGAAAGTTTTCTAAAACGATCTGGCAAGAATTAAGAGCCTAGCAGCTCAAATGAATATTTGAGTCAAATGAAGTTTTCGGTGAATAGACGCCAAAAATCAACATCTGCTGTGATTTTGGAAAGTCTGTGCACTGAAATCAAATGAAAGCATGTTTGCCATCATCAGTCATGCAATTTCTTGGGTTCCAAAATCTTAAAGTAGTTAGATGAGCTTGAGGGGTCGACAACATATCTTATATACATATATGTTCCAAAAGAAACAAGCTGTTTAGACTATATTATGTTCAAATTCCTCTCTCGTCATGTAATGAACATCAAATCAAACATGTACTGCGTTTTCAAAAATGCTTATGCAAACTCAATTCAAAGCACATACTTACCTTTGCTTATGGAGTCTTCTTGAAGTAGAAAGTTTTCTAAAACGATCTGGCAAGAATTAAGAGCCTAGCAGCTCAAATGAATATTTGAGTCAAATGAAGTTTTCTCGCTGAAAAGACGCCAAAAATCAACATCTGCTGTGATTCTGGCCCGTCTGCGCACTGAAATCAAATGAAAGCATGTTTGCCATCATCAGTCATGCAATTTCTTGGGTTCCAAAATCTTAAAGTAGTTAGATGAGCTTGAGGGTCGACAACATATCTTATATACATATATGTTCCAAAAGAAAAAAGTTGTTTAGACTATATTATGTTCAAATTCCTCTCTCATGTAATGAACATCAAATCAAACATGTACTGCGTTTTCAAAAAAGTGCTTATGCAAACTCAATTCAAAGCACATACTAAGCTTTTTTGGGAGTCTTCTTGAAGTAGAAAGTTTTCTAAAACGATCTGGCAAGAATTAAGAGCCTAGCAGCTCAAATGAATATTTGAGTCAAATGAAGTTTTCTCGGCGAATAGACGCCAAAAATCAACATCTGCTGTGATTTTGGAAAGTCCTCAAACTGAAATCAAATGAAAGCATGTTTGCCATCATCAGTCATGCAATTTCTTGGGTTCCAAAATCTTAAAGTAGTTAGATGAGCTTGAGGGTCGACAATATATCTTATATACATATATGTTCCAAAAGAAAAAAGTTGTTTAGACTATATTATGTTCAAATTCCTCTCTCGCTAATGAACATCAAATCAAACATGTACTGCGTTTTTCAAAAATGCTTATGCAAACTCAATTCAAAGCACATACTAAGCTTTCTTTGGGAGTCTTCTTGAAGTAGAAAGTTTTCTAAAACGATCTGGCAAGAATTAAGAGCCTAGCAGCTCAAATGAATATTTGAGTCAAATGAAGTTTTCTCGCTGAAAAGACGCCAAAAATCAACATCTGCTGTGATTCTGGCCCATCTAAGACTGAAATCAAATGAAAGCATGTTTCAAATGAAAGCATGTTTGCCATCATCAGTCATGCAATTTCTTGGGTTCCAAAATCTTAAAGTAGTTAGATGAGCTTGAGGGTCGACAACATATCTTATATACATATATGTTCCAAAAGAAACAAGTTGTTTAGACTATATTATGTTCAAATTCCTCTCTCGTCGTAATGAACATCAAATCAAACATGTACTGCTTTTCAAAAAGTGCTTATGCAAACTCAATTCAAAGCACATACTTAGCTTTCTTTGGGAGTCTTCTTGAAGTAGAAAGTTTTCTAAAACGATCTGGCAAGAATTAAGAGCCTAGCAGCTCAAATGAATATTTGAGTCAAATGAAGTTTTCGCTGAATAGACGCCAAAAATCAACATCTGCTGTGATTTTGGAAAGTCTAAGACTGAAATCAAATGAAAGCATGTTTGCCATCATCAGTCATGCAATTTCTGGGTTCCAAAATCTTAAAGTAGTTAGATGAGCTTGAGGGGTCGACAACATATCTTATATACATATATGTTCCAAAAGAAACAAGCTGTTTAGACTATAATATTTTCAAATTCTCTCACTCTACTCTAATGAACATCAAATCAAACATGAACTGCGTTTTCAAAAATGCTTATGCAAACTCAATTCAAAGCACATACTAAGCTTTCTTTGGGAGTCTTCTTGAAGTAGAAAGTTTTCTAAAACGATCTGGCAAGAATTAAGAGCCTAGCAGCTCAAATGAATATTTGAGTCAAATGAAGTTTTCTTGGCGAATAGACGCCAAAAATCAACATCTGCTGTGATTTTGGAAAGTCTGCGAACTAAAATCAAATGAAAGCATGTTTGCCATCATCAGTCATGCAATTTCTTGGGTTCCAAAATCTTAAAGTAGTTAGATGAGCTTGAGGGGTCGACAACATATCTTATATACATATATTATGTTCCAAAAGAAACAAGCTGTTTAGACTATATTATGTTCAAATTCTCTCTCGTCATGTAATGAACATCAAATCAAACATGTACTGCGTTTTCAAAAAGTGCTTATGCAAACTCAATTCAAAGCACATACTAAGCTTTCTTGGGAGTCTTCTTGAAGTAGAAAGTTTTCTAAAACGATCTGGCAAGAATTAAGAGCCTAGCAGCTCAAATGAATATTTGAGTCAAATGAAGTTTTCATGAAAAGACGCCAAAAATCAACATCTGCTGTGATTCTGGCCCATCTAAGACTGAAATCAAATGAAAGCATGTTTGCCATCATCAGTCATGCAATTTCTTGGGTTCCAAAATCTTAAAGTAGTTAGATGAGCTTGAGGGGTCGACAACATATCTTATATACATATATGTTCCAAAAGAAACAAGTTGTTTAGACTATATTATGTTCAAATTCTCTCTCGTCGCTAATGAACATCAAATCAAACATGTACTGCTTTTCAAAAAGAGCTTATGCAAACTCAATTCAAAGCACATACTAAGCTTGCTTCGGGAGTCTTCTTAAAGTAGAAAGTTTTCTAAAACGATCTGGCAAGAATTAAGAGCCTAGCAGCTCAAATGAATATTTGAGTCAAATGAAGTTTTCCCGCTGAAAAGACGCCAAAATCAACATCTGCTGTGATTCTGGCCCATCTCAAGACTGAAATCAAATGAAAGCATGTTTGCCATCATCAGTCATGCAATTTCTTGGTTCCAAAATCTTAAAGTAGTTAGATGAGCTTGAGGGTCGACAACATATCTTATATTCATATATGTTCCAATAGAAACAATCTGTTTAGACTATATTATGTTCAAATTCTCTCTCGTCATGAATGAACATCAAATCAAACATGTACTATGCTTTCAAAAATGCTTATGCAAACTCAATTCAAAGCACATACTTACCTTGCTTATGGAGTCTTCTTGAAGTAGAAAGTTTTCTAAAACGATCTGGCAAGAATTAAGAGCCTAGCAGCTCAAATGAATATTTGAGTCAAATGAAGTAATCTCTATGAAAAGACGCCAAAAATCAACATCTGCTGTGATTCTGGCCCATCTGGCACTGAAATCAAATGAAAGCATGTTTGCCATCATCAGTCATGCAATTTCTTGGGTTCCAAAATCTTAAAGTAGTTAGATGAGCTTGAGGGTCGACAACATATCTTATATACATATATGTTCCAAAAGAAACAAGCTGTTTAGACTATATTATGTTCAAATTCTCTCGTCGCTAATGAACATCAAATCAAACATGTACTGCTTTTCAAAAAGTGCTTATGCAAACTCAATTCAAAGCACATACTAAGCTTTCTTATGGAGTCTTCTTGAAGTAGAAAGTTTTCTAAAACGATCTGGCAAGAATTAAGAGCCTAGCAGCTCAAATGAATATTTGAGTCAAATGAAGTTTTCGCTGAAAAGACGCCAAAAATCAACATCTGCTGTGATTTTGGAAAGTTCAAGACTGAAATCAAATGAAAGCATGTTTGCCATCATCAGTCATGCAATTTCTTGGGTTCCAAAATCTTAAAGTAGTTAGATGAGCTTGAGGGGTCGACAACATATCTTATATACATATATTATGTTCCAAAAGAAACAAGCTTGTTTAGACTATATTATGTTCAAATTCTCTCGTCATAATGAACATCAAATCAAACATGTACTGCGTTTTCAAAAAGTGCTTATGCAAACTCAATTCAAAGCACATACTAAGCTTTCTGGGAGTCTTCTTGAAGTAGAAAGTTTTCTAAAACGATCTGGCAAGAATTAAGAGCCTAGCAGCTCAAATGAATATTTGAGTCATATGAAGTTTTCGCGAATAGACGCCAAAATCAACATCTGCTGTGATTTTGGAAAGTCTAAGACTGAAATCAAATGAAAGCATGTTTGCCATCATCAGTCATGCAATTTCTTGGGTTCCAAAATCTTAAAGTAGTTAGATGAGCTTGAGGGGTCGACAACATATCTTATATACATATATGTTCCAAAAGAAACAAGCTGTTTAGACTATATTATGTTCAAATTCTCTCTCTCGTCATGTAATGAACATCAAATCAAACATGTACATGCTTTCAAAAATGCTTGTACAAACTCAATTCAAAGCACATACTTACCTTGCTTATGGAGTCTTCTTAAGTAGAAAGTTTTCTAAAACGATCTGGCAAGAATTAAGAGCCTAGCAGCTCAAATGAATATTTGAGTCAAATGAAGTTTTCGCTAATAGACGCCAAAATCAACATCTGCTGTGATTTTGGAAAGTCTCATGACTGAAATCAAATGAAAGCATGTTTGCCATCATCAGTCATGCAATTTCTTGGGTTCCAAAATCTTAAAGTAGTTAGATGAGCTTGAGGGGTCGACAACATATCTTATATACATATATGTTCCAAAAGAAACAAGTTGTTTAGACTATATTATGTTCAAATTCCTCTCGTCGCTAATGAACATCAAATCAAACATGTACTGCGCTTTCAAAAGTGCTTATGCAAACTCAATTCAAAGCACATACTAAGCTTTCTTGGGGAGTCTTCTTGAAGTAGAAAGTTTTCTAAAACGATCTGGCAAGAATTAAGAGCCTAGCAGCTCAAATGAATATTTGAGTCAAATGAAGTTTTCGCTGAATAGACGCCAAAAATCAACATCTGCTGTGATTTTGGAAAGTCTGCAAGACTGAAATCAAATGAAAGCATGTTTGCCATCATCAGTCATGCAATTTCTTGGTTCCAAAATCTTAATGTAGTTAGATGAGCTTGAGGGTCGACAACATATATTATATACATATATGTTCCAAAAGAAACAAGCTGTTTAGACTATATTATGTTCAAATTCTCTCTCGTCGCTAATGAACATCAAATCAAACATGTACTGCGTTTTCAAAAAGTGCTTATGCAAACTCAATTCAAAGCACATACTTAGCTTTCTTTGGGAGTCTTCTTGAAGTAGAAAGTTTTCTAAAACGATCTGGCAAGAATTAAGAGCCTAGCAGCTCAAATGAATATTTGAGTCAAATGAAGTTTTCCCGCTGAAAAGACGTCAAAAATCAACATCTGCTGTGATTTTGGAAAGTCTAAGACTGAAATCAAATGAAAGCATGTTTGCCATCATCAGTCATGCAAATTCTTGGGTTCCAAAATCTTAAAGTAGTTAGATGAGCTTGAGGGTCGACAACATATATATACTTATATACAGGTATGTTCCAAAAGAAACAAGCTGTTTAGACTATATTATGTTCAAATTCTCTCTCGTCATGTAATGAACATCAAATCAAACATGTACTGCGTTTTCAAAAAAGTGCTTATGCAAACTCAATTCAAAGCACATACTAAGCTTTTTTGGGAGTCTTCTTGAAGTAGAAAGTTTTCTAAAACGATCTGGCAAGAATTAAGAGCCTAGCAGCTCAAATGAATATTTGAGTCAAATGAAGTTTTCTCGGCGAATAGACGCCAAAAATCAACATCTGCTGTGATTTTGGAAAGTCTGCGCACTGAAATCAAATGAAAGCATGTTTGCCATCATCAGTCATGCAATTTCTTGGGTTCCAAAATCTTAAAGTAGTTAGATGAGCTTGAGGGGTCGACAACATATCTTATATACATATATGTTCCAAAAGAAACAAGCTGTTTAGACTATATTATGTTCAAATTCCCTCTCTCGTCGCGAATGAACATCAAATCAAACATGTACTATGTTTTCAAAAAAGTGCTTATGCAAACTCAATTCAAAGCACATACTAAGCTTTCTTTGGGAGTCTTCTTGAAGTAGAAAGTTTTCTAAAACGATCTGGCAAGAATTAAGAGCCTAGCAGCTCAAATGAATATTTGAGTCAAATGAAGTTTTCTCGCTGAAAAGACGCCAAAAATCAACATCTGCTGTGATTCTGGCCCGTCTGCGACTGAAATCAAATGAAAGCATGTTTGCCATCATCAGTCATGCAATTTCTTGGGTTCCAAAATCTTAAAGTAGTTAGATGAGCTTGAGGGTCGACAACATATCTTATATACATATATGTTCCAAAAGAAACAAGCTGTTTAGACTATATTATGTTCAAATTCTCTCTCGTCATGAATGAACATCAAATCAAACATGTACTGCGCTTTCAAAAAGTGCTTATGCAAACTCAATTCAAAGCACATACTAAGCTTTTGGGGAGTCTTCTTAAAGTAGAAAGTTTTCTAAAACGATCTGGCAAGAATTAAGAGCCTAGCAGCTCAAATGAATATTTGAGTCAAATGAAGTTTTCGCTGAAAAGACGCCAAAATCAACATCTGCTGTGATTCTGGCCCATCTGCAAGACTGAAATCAAATGAAAGCATGTTTGCCATCATCAGTCATGCAATTTCTTGGGTTCCAAAATCTTAAAGTAGTTAGATGAGCTTGAGGGTCGACAACATATCTTATATACATATATGTTCCAAAAGAAACAAGCTGTTTAGACTATATTATGTTCAAATTCCTCTCTCGTCATAATGAACATCAAATCAAACATGTACTGCGTTTTCAAAAAGTGCTTATGCAAACTCAATTCAAAGCACATACTAAGCTTTTGGGAGTCTTCTTGAAGTAGAAAGTTTTCTAAAACGATCTGGCAAGAATTAAGAGCCTAGCAGCTCAAATGAATATTTGAGTCAAATGAAGTTTTCGCTGAAAAGACGCCAAAAATCAACATCTGCTGTGATTCTGGCCCGTCTAAGACTGAAATCAAATGAAAGCATGTTTGCCATCATCAGTCATGCAATTTCTGGGTTCCAAAATCTTAAAGTAGTTAGATGAGCTTGAGGGGTCGACAACATATCTTATATACATATATGTTCCAAAAGAAACAAGCTGTTTAGACTATATTATGTTCAAATTCTCTCGTCGCTAATGAACATCAAATCAAACATGTACTATGCTTTCAAAATGCTTTGTATGCAAACTCAATTCAAAGCACATACTAAGCTTTTTGGAGTCTTCTTGAAGTAGAAAGTTTTCTAAAACGATCTGGCAAGAATTAAGAGCCTAGCAGCTCAAATGAATATTTGAGTCAAATGAAGTTTTCGCTGAAAAGACGCCAAAAATCAACATCTGCTGTGATTTTGGAAAGTCTGCACTGAAATCAAATGAAAGCATGTTTCAACATCTGCTGTGATTCTGGGACTGAAATCAAATGAAAGCATGTTTGCCATCATCAGTCATGCAATTTCTTGGGTTCCAAAATCTTAAAGTAGTTAGATGAGCTTGAGGGGTCGACAACATATCTTATATACATATATGTTCCAAAAGAAACAAGCTGTTTAGACTATATTATATTAATCTCTCCTCTCGTCATGAATGAACATCAAATCAACATGTATGCTTTTCAAAAAATGCTTGTACAAACTCAATTCAAAGCACATACTTACCTTGCTTATGGAGTCTTCTTGAAGTAGAAAGTTTTCCAAAAACGATCTGGCAAGAATTAAGAGCCTAGCAGCTCAAATGAATATTTGAGTCAAATGAAGTTCTCGGCGAATAGACGCCAAAAATCAACATCTGCTGTGATTTTGGAAAGTCTGCGCACTGAAATCAAATGAAAGCATGTTTGCCATCATCAGTCATGCAATTTCTTGGGTTCCAAAATCTTAAAGTAGTTAGATGAGCTTGAGGGGTCGACAACATATCTTATATACATATATGTTCCAAAAGAAACAAGCTGTTTAGACTATATTATGTTCAAATTCCCTCTCTCGTCTCGAATGAACATCAAATCAAACATGTACTGCGTTTTCAAAAAGTGCTTATGCAAACTCAATTCAAAGCACATACTAAGCTTACTTTGGGAGTCTTCTTGAAGTAGAAAGTTTTCTAAAACGATCTGGCAAGAATTAAGAGCCTAGCAGCTCAAATGAATATTTGAGTCAAATGAAGTTTTCTCAGCGAATAGACGCCAAAAATCAACATCTGCTGTGATTTTGGAAAGTCTGCAAGACTGAAATCAAATGAAAGCATGTTTGCCATCATCAGTCATGCAATTTCTTGGGTTCCAAAATCTTAAAGTAGTTAGATGAGCTTGAGGGTCGACAACATATCTTATATACATATATGTTCCAAAAGAAACAAGTTGTTTAGACTATATTATGTTCAAATTCCTCTCGTCGCTAATGAACATCAAATCAAACATGTACTGCGTTTCAAAAAAGTGCTTATGCAAACTCAATTCAAAGCACATACTAAGCTTTCTTGGGAGTCTTCTTAAAGTAGAAAGTTTTCTAAAACGATCTGGCAAGAATTAAGAGCCTAGCAGCTCAAATGAATATTTGAGTCAAATGAAGTTTTCGCTGAAAAGACGCAAAAATCAACATCTGCTGTGATTCTGGCCCTCTAAGCACTGAAATCAAATGAAAGCATGTTTGCCATCATCAGTCATGCAATTTCTTTGGTTCCAAAATCTTAAAGTAGTTAGATGAGCTTGAGGGGTCGACAACATATCTTATATACATATATGTTCCAAAAGAAACAAGCTGTTTAGACTATATTATGTTCAAATTCCTCTCGTCATGAATGAACATCAAATCAAACATGTACTGCGCTTTCAAAAGTGCTTATAAACTCAATTCAAAGCACATAATTACCTTGCTTATGGAGTCTTCTTAAAGTAGAAAGTTTTCTAAAACGATCTGGCAAGAATTAAGAGCCTAGCAGCTCAAATGAATATTTGAGTCAAATGAAGTTTTCGCTGAATAGACGCCAAAAATCATCATCTGCTGTGATTTTGGAAAGTTCATGACTGAAATCAAATGAAAGCATGTTTGCCATCATCAGTCATGCAATTTCTTGGGTTCCAAAATCTTAAAGTAGTTAGATGAGCTTGAGGGGTCGACAACATATCTTATATACATATATGTTCCAAAAGAAACAAGTTGTTTAGACTATATTATGTTCAAATTCTCTCGTCATGTAATGAACATCAAATCAAACATGTACTGCGTTTTCAAAAAAGTGCTTATGCAAACTCAATTCAAAGCACATACTAAGCTTTTGGGAGTCTTCTTGAAGTAGAAAGTTTTCTAAAACGATCTGGCAAGAATTAAGAGCCTAGCAGCTCAAATGAATATTTGAGTCAAATGAAGTTTTCCAAAAATCAACATCTGCTGTGATTTGCTGAAAAGACGCCAAAAATCAACATCTGCTGTGATTCTGGCCCGCTCAAGACTGAAATCAAATGAAAGCATGTTTGCCATCATCAGTCATGCAATTTCTTGGGTTCCAAAATCTTAAAGTAGTTAGATGAGCTTGAGGGGTCGACAATATATCTTATATACATATATGTTCCAAAAGAAACAAGCTGTTTAGACTATATTATGTTCAAATTCTCTCGTCGCAAATGAACATCAAATCAAACATGTACTGCGTTTTCAAAAAATGCTTGTACAAACTCAATTCAAAGCACATACTTACCTTGCTTATGGAGTCTTCTTGAAGTAGAAAGTTTTCTAAAACGATCTGGCAAGAATTAAGAGCCTAGCAGCTCAAATGAATATTTGAGTCAAATGAAGTTTTCTCGCTGAATAGACGCCAAAAATCAACATCTGCTGTGATTTTGGAAAGTGTGCGCACTGAAATCAAATGAAAGCATGTTTGCCATCATCAGTCATGCAATTTCTTGGGTTCCAAAATCTTAAAGTAGTTAGATGAGCTTGAGGGGTCGACAACATATCTTATATACATATATGTTCCAAAAGAAACAAGCTGTTTAGACTATATTATGTTCAAATTCCTCTCGTCGCTATTAATGAACATCAAATCAAACATGTACTGCTTTTCAAAAAGTGCTTATGCAAACTCAATTCAAAGCACATACTAAGCTTTTTGGGAGTCTTCTTAAAGTAGAAAGTTTTCTAAAACGATCTGGCAAGAATTAAGAGCCTAGCAGCTCAAATGAATATTTGAGTCAAATGAAGTTTTCGCTGAAAAGACGCCAAAAATCAACATCTGCTGTGATTCTGGTCTGCTCAAGACTGAAATCAAATGAAAGCATGTTTGCCATCATCAGTCATGCAATTTCTTGGGTTCCAAAATCTTAAAGTAGTTAGATGAGCTTGAGGGGTCGACAACATATCTTATATACATATATGTTCCAAAAGAAACAAGATGTTTAGACTATATTATGTTCAAATTCCTCTCTCGTCAGCGAATGAACATCAAATCAAACATGTACTGCTTTTCAAAAAGTGCTTATGCAAACTCAATTCAAAGCACATACTAAGCTTTCTTTGGGAGTCTTTGAAGTAGAAAGTTTTCTAAAACGATCTGGCAAGAATTAAGAGCCTAGCAGCTCAAATGAATATTTGAGTCAAATGAAGTTTTCGCAAATAGACGCCAAAAATCAACATCTGCTGTGATTTTGAAAGTCTGCGACTGAAATCAAATGAAAGCATGTTTGCCATCATCAGTCATGCAATTTCTTGGGTTCCAAAATCTTAAAGTAGTTAGATGAGCTTGAGGGTCGACAACATATCTTATATACATATATGTTCCAAAAGAAACAAGCTGTTTAGACTATATTATGTTCAAATTCCTCTCGTCGCTAATGAACATCAAATCAAACATGTACTGCGTTTCAAAAAGTGCTTATGCAAACTCAATTCAAAGCAAGTACTAAGCTTTCTTTGGGAGTCTTCTTGAAGTAGAAAGTTTTCTAAAACGATCTGGCAAGAATTAAGAGCCTAGCAGCTCAAATGAATATTTGAGTCAAATGAAGTTTTCGCTGAAAAGACGCCAAAATCAACATCTGCTGTGATTCTGGCCCTGCTCAAGACTGAAATCAAATGAAAGCATGTTTGCCATCATCAGTCATGCAATTTCTTGGGTTCCAAAATCTTAAAGTAGTTAGATGAGCTTGAGGGGTCGACAACATATCTTATATATATATGTTCCAAAAGAAACAAGCTGTTTAGACTATATTATGTTCAAATTCCCTCTCGTCGCGAATGAACATCAAATCAAACATGTACTGCGCTTTCAAAAAGTGCTTATGCAAACTCAATTCAAAGCACATACTAAGCTTTTGGGAGTCTTTGAAGTAGAAAGTTTTCTAAAACGATCTGGCAAGAATTAAGAGCCTAGCAGCTCAAATGAATATTTGAGTCAAATGAAGTTTTCGCTGAAAAGACGCCAAAAATCAACATCTGCTGTGATTTTGGAAAGTCTCAAGACTGAAATCAAATGAAAGCATGTTTGCCATCATCAGTCATGCAATTTCTTGGGTTCCAAAATCTTAAAGTAGTTAGATGAGCTTGAGGGGTCGACAACATATATTATATACATATATATATAGGTATGTTCCAATAGAAACAAGTTGTTTAGACTATATTATGTTCAAATTCTCTCTCACGCGTAATGAACATCAAATCAAACATGTACTGCGTTTTCAAAAATGCTTGTGCAAACTCAATTCAAAGCACATACTTACCTTGCTTATGGAGTCTTCTTGAAGTAGAAAGTTTTCTAAAACGATCTGGCAAGAATTAAGAGCCTAGCAGCTCAAATGAATATTTGAGTCAAATGAAGATTAGTCTCTGAAAAGACGCCAAAAATCAACATCTGCTGTGATTCTGGCCCGTGTGAAAACTGAAATCAAATGAAAGCATGTTTGACATAATCAGTCATGCAATATCTTGGGTTCCAAAATGTTAAAGTAGATAGATGAGATTGAGGGTCGACAACATATCTTATATACATATATATGTATGTTCCAAAAGAAACAAGCTGTTTAGACTATATTATGTTCAAATTCTCTCTCGTCATGTAATGAACATCAAATCAAACATGTACTGCTTTTCAAAAAGTGATTATGCAAACTCAATTCAAAGCACATACTAAGCTTTCTTTGGGAGTCTTCTTGAAGTAGAAAGTTTTCTAAAACGATCTGGCAAGAATTAAGAGCCTAGCAGCTCAAATGAATATTTGAGTCAAATGAAGTTTTCGCTGAAAAGACGCCAAAATCAACATCTGCTGTGATTTTGGAAAGTTCAAGACTGAAATCAAATGAAAGCATGTTTGCCATCATCAGTCATGCAATTTCTGGGTTCCAAAATCTTAAAGTAGTTAGATGAGCTTGAGGGTCGACAACATATCTTATATACATATATGTTCCAAAAGAAACAAGCTGTTTAGACCATATTATGTTCAAATTCTCTCTCGTCGCGAATGAACATCAAATCAAACATGTACTGCTTTCAAAAATGCTTGTGCAAACTCAATTCAAAGCACATACTAAGCTTTTTGGGAGTCTTCTTAAAGTAGAAAGTTTTCTAAAACGATCTGGCAAGAATTAAGAGCCTAGCAGCTCAAATGAATATTTGAGTCAAATGAAGTTTTCGCTGAAAAGACGCCAAAATCAACATCTGCTGTGATTCTGGCCCATCTGCGCACTGAAATCAAATGAAAGCATGTTTGCTATCATCAGTCATGCAATTTCTTGGGTTCCAAAATCTTAAAGTAGTTAGATGAGCTTGAGGGGTCGACAACATATCTTATATACATATATTATGTTCCAAAAGAAACAAGCTGTTTAGACTATATTATGTTCAAATTCCTCTCGTCATGCTAATGAACATCAAATCAAACATGTACTGCGTTTTCAAAAAGTGCTTATGCAAACTCAATTCAAAGCACATACTAAGCTTTCTTTTGGGAGTCTTCTTGTAGTAGAAAGTTTTCTAAAACGATCTGGCAAGAATTAAGAGCCTAGCAGCTCAAATGAATATTTGAGTCAAATGAAGTTTTCTGAATAGACGCCAAAAATCAACATCTGCTGTGATTTTGGAAAGTCATGACTGAAATCAAATGAAAGCATGTTTGCCATCATCAGTCATGCAATTTCTTGGGTTCCAAAATCTTAAAGTAGTTAGATGAGCTTGAGGGTCGACAACATATCTTATATACATATATGTTCCAAAAGAAACAAGTTGTTTAGACTATATTATGTTCAAATTCCTCTCGTCATGCTAATGAACATCAAATCAAACATGTACTGCGTTTTCAAAAAGTGCTTATGCAAACTCAATTCAAAGCACATACTAAGCTTGCTTATGGAGTCTTCTTGAAGTAGAAAGTTTTCTAAAACGATCTGGCAAGAATTAAGAGCCTAGCAGCTCAAATGAATATTTCAGTCAAATGAAGTTTTCATGCTGAAAAGACGCCAAAATCAACATCTGCTGTGATTTTGGGCCGCTCAAGACTGAAATCAAATGAAAGCATGTTTGCCATCATCAGTCATGCAATTTCTGTTCCAAAATCTTAAAGTAGTTAGATGAGCTTGAGGGGTCGACAACATATCTTATATACATATATATTATGTTCCAAAAGAAACAAGCTGTTTAGACTATATTATGTTCAAATTCTCTCTCGTCGCTAATGAACATCAAATCAAACATGTACTGCGTTTTCAGAAAAGTGCTTATGCAAACTCAATTCAAAGCACATACTAAGCTTTCTTTGGGAGTCTTCTTGAAGTAGAAAGTTTTCTAAAACGATCTGGCAAGAATTAAGAGCCTAGCAGCTCAAATGAATATTTGAGTCAAATTAAGTTTTTCTCGGTGAATAGACGCCAAAAATCAACATCTGCTGTGATTTTGGAAAGTCTGCGCACTGAAATCAAATGAAAGCATGTTTGCCATCATCAGTCATGCAATTTCTTGGGTTCCAAAATCTTAAAGTAGTTAGATGAGCTTGAGGGGTCGACAACATGTCTTATATACATATATGTTCCAAAAGAAACAAGCTGTTTAGACTATATTATGTTCAAATTCTCTCTCGTCATGCTAATGAAGATCAAATCAAACATGTACTCCTTTTTCAAAAAATGCTTATGCAAACTCAATTCAAAGCACATACTAAGCTTTTGGGGAGTCTTCTTAAAGTACAAAGTTTTCTAAAACGATCTGGCAAGAATTAAGAGCCTAGCAGCTCAAATGAACATTTGAGTCAAATGAAGTTTTCTCGCTTAAAAGACGCCAAAACTCAACATCTGCTGTGATTTTGGCCCGTCTGCGCACTGAAATCAAATGAAAGCATGTTTGCCATCATCAGTCATGCAATTTGTTCCAAAATCTTAAAGTAGTGAGCTATAATACATATACTTATATACATAATATCCATATAAAAGAAAATAAGCTGTTCAACTATATGTCTATTCTCTCTCTTCGTCATCTAATGAACATCAATCAAAAACACTCAAAAAAAAAAAAAAATGCAACTCAAACTCAAGCACAAGCACATACTACATTTTTTGGAGTCTTCTTAGAGTAGAAAGTTTTCAAAAACGATCAAGAAAGAAGAGAGATCTAAGCAGTCAAAATGAATATTTGAGTCAAATGAAGTTTTCGCTGAAAAGACGCCAAAAATCAACATCTGCTGTGATTCTGGACTGAAATCAAATGAAAGCATGTTTGCCATCATCAGTCATGCAATTTCTTGGGTTCCAAAATCTTAAAGTAGTTAGATGAGCTTGAGGGGTCGACAAAATATATTATATACATATATATACAGGTATGTTCCAAAAGAAACACGCTGTTTAGACTATATTATGTTCAAATTCTCTCGTCGTAAATGAACATCAAATCAAACATGTACTGCGTTTTCAAAAAGTGCTTATAAACTCAATTCAAAGCACATACTAAGCTTTCTTTGGGGAGTCTTCTTGAAGTAGAAAGTTTTCTAAAACGATCTGGCAAGAATTAAGAGCCTAGCAGCTCAAATGAATATTTGAGTCAAATGAAGTTTTCGCTGAATAGACGCCAAAAATCAACATCTGCTGTGATTCTGGCCCGTCTAAGACTGAAATCAAATGAAAGCATGTTTGCCATCATCAGTCATGCAATTTCTTGTTCCAAAATCTTAAAGTAGTTAGATGAGCTTGAGGGGTCGACAACATATCTTATATACATATATGTTCCAAAAGAAACAAGCTGTTTAGACTATATTATGTTCAAATTCTCTCTCGTCGCTAATGAACATCAAATCCAACATGTACTGCGTTTTCAAAATTGTGCTTATGCAAACTCAATTCAAAGCACATACTAAGCTTTCTTTGGGAGTCTTCTTGAAGTAGAAAGTTTTCTAAAACGATCTGGCAAGAATTAAGAGCCTAGCAGCTCAAATGAATATTTGAGTCAAATGAAGTTTTCTCGCTGAAAAGACGCTAAAAATCAACATCTGCTGTGATTCTGGCCCGTCTGCACACTGAAATCAAATGAAAGCATGTTTGCCATCATCAGTCATGCAATTTCTTGGGTTCCAAAATCTTAAAGTAGTTAGATGAGCTTGAGGGGTCGACAACATATCTTATATACATATATGTTCCAAAAGAAACAAGTTGTTTAGACTATATTATGTTCAAATTCTCTCTCGTCATAATGAACATCAAATCAAACATGTACTGCGTTTTCAAAATGCTTTGTACAAACTCAATTCAAAGCACATACTTACCTTGCTTATGGAGTCTTCTTGAAGTAGAAAGTTTTCTAAAACGATCTGGCAAGAATTAAGAGCCTAGCAGCTCAAATGAATATTTGAGTCAAATGAAGTTTTCTCGGCTAATAGACGCCAAAAATCAACATCTGCTGTGATTTTTGAAAAGACGCCAAAAATCAACATCTGCTGTGATTCTGGTCTGCTCATGACTGAAATCAAATGAAAGCATGTTTGCCATCATCAGTCATGCAATTTCTTGTTCCAAAATCTTAAAGTAGTTAGATGAGCTTGAGGGGTCGACAACATATCTTATATACATATATTATGTTCCAAAAGAAACAAGCTGTTTAGACTATATTATGTTCAAATTCCTCTCGTCATGAAATGAACATCAAATCAAACATGTACTGCGTTTTCAAAAAGTGCTTATGCAAACTCAATTCAAAGCACATACTAAGCTTTCTTTGGGAGTCTTCTTGAAGTAGAAAGTTTTCTAAAACGATCTGGCAAGAATTAAGAGCCTAGCAGCTCAAATGAATATTTGAGTCAAATGAAGTTTTCGCTGAAAAGACGCCAAAAATCAACATCTGCTGTGATTCTGGCCCGTCAAGACTGAAATCAAATGAAAGCATGTTTGCCATCATCAGTCATGCAATTTCTTGGGTTCCAAAATCTTAAAGTAGTTAGATGAGCTTGAGGGGTCGACAACATATCTTATTTACATATATGTTCCAAAAGAAACAAGCTGTTTAGACTATATTATGTTCAAATTCCCTCTCTCATCGCAAATGAACATCAAATCAAACATGTACTGCGTTTTCAAAGAATGCTTATGCAAACTCAATTCAAAGCACATACTTAGCTTTCTTATGGGAGTCTTCTAAAGTAGAAAGTTTTCTAAAACGATCTGGCAAGAATTAAGAGCCTAGCAGCTCAAATGATTATTTGAGTCAAATGGAGTTTTCGCTGAAAAGACGCCAAAAATCAACATCTGCTGTGATTTTGGCCCGTCAAGACTGAAATCAAATGAAAGCATGTTTGCCATCATCAGTCATGCAATTTCTTGGGTTCCAAAATCTTAAAGTAGTTAGATGAGCTTGAGGGGTCGACAACATATCTTATATACATATATGTTCCAAAAGAAACAAGCTGTTTAGACTATATTATGTTCAAATTCCCTCTCTCGTCGCGAATGAACATCAAATCAAACATGTACTGCGTTTTCAAAAAATGCTTATGCAAACTCAATTCAAAGCACATACTAAGCTTTCTTTGGGAGTCTTCTTGAAGTAGAAAGTTTTCTAAAACGATCTGGCAAGAATTAAGAGCCTAGCAGCTCAAATGAATATTTGAGTCAAATGAAGTTTTCTCGGCGAATAGACGCCAAAAATCAACATCTGCTGTGATTTTGGAAAGTCTGCGCACTGAAATCAAATGAAAGCATGTTTGCCATCATCAGTCATGCAATTTCTTGGGTTCCAAAATCTTAAAGTAGTTAGATGAGCTTGAGGGGTCGACAACATATCTTATATACATATATTATGTTCCAAAAGAAACAAGCTGTTTAGACTATATTATGTTCAAATTCCTCTCGTCATAATGAACATCAAATCAAACATGTACTGCGTTTTCAAAAAAGTGCTTATGCAAACTCAATTCAAAGCACATACTAAGCTTTTTTGGGAGTCTTCTTGAAGTAGAAAGTTTTCTAAAACGATCTGGCAAGAATTAAGAGCCTAGCAGCTCAAATGAATATTTGAGTCAAATGAAGTTTTCGGCGAATAGACGCCAAAAATCAACATCTGCTGTGATTTTGGAAAGTCTGCGCACTGAAATCAAATGAAAGCATGTTTGCCATCATCAGTCATGCAATTTCTTGGGTTCCAAAATCGTAAAGTAGTTAGATGAGCTTGAGGGATCGACAACATATCTTATATACATATATATATAGGTATGTTCCAAAAGAAACAAGCTGTTTAGACTATATTATGTTCAAATTCTCTCTCATGCTAATGAACATCAAATCAAACATGTACTGCGTTAAAAAGTGCTTATGCAAACTCAATTCAAAGCACATACTAAGCTTTTTGGGAGTCTTCTTGATTTAGAAAGTTTTCTAAAACGATCTGGCAAGAATTAAGAACCTAGCAGCTCAAATGAATATTTGAGTCAAATGAAGTCTTCTCGGCGAATAGACGCCAAAAATCAACATCTGCAGTGATTTTGGAAAGTCTGCAAACTGAAATCAAATGAAAGCATGTTTGCCATCATCAGTCATGCAATTTCTTGGGTTCCAAAATCTTAAAGTAGTTAGATGAGCTTGAGGGTCGACAACATACATTATATATATATACAGGTATGTTCCAAAAGAAACAAGCTGTTTAGACTATATTATGTTCAAATTCCTCTCGTCATAATGAACATCAAATCAAACATGTACTGCGTTTTCAAAAAAGTGCTTATGCAAACTCAATTCAAAGCACATACTAAGCTTTTTTGGGAGTCTTCTTGATTTAGAAAGTTTTCTAAAACGATCTGGCAAGAATTAAGAGCCTAGCAGCTCAAATGAATATTTGAGTCAAATGAAGTTTTCTCGGCGAATAGACGCCAAAAATCAACATCTGCTGTGATTTTGGAAAGTCTGCAAACTGAAATCAAATGAAAGCATGTTTGCCATCATCAGTCATGCAATTTCTTGGGTTCCAAAATCTTAAAGTAGTTAGATGAGCTTGAGGGGTCGACAACATATCTTATATACATATATGTTCCAAAAGAAACAAGTTGTTTAGACTATATTATGTTCAAATTCTCTCTCGTCGCTAATGAACATCAAATCAAACATGTACTGCGCTAAAAAAAAGTGCTTATGCAAACTCAATTCAAAGCACATACTAAGCTTTTGGGAGTCTTCTTGAAGTAGAAAGTTTTCTAAAACGATCTGGCAAGAATTAAGAGCCTAGCAGCTCAAATGAATATTTGAGTCAAATGAAGTTTTCGCTGAAAAGACGCCAAAATCAACATCTGCTGTGATTCTGGCCCTGCTCAAGACTGAAATCAAATGAAAGCATGTTTGCCATCATCAGTCATGCAATTTCTTGGGTTCCAAAATCTTAAAGTAGTTAGATGAGCTTGAGGGTCGACAACATATCTTATATACATATATGTTCCAAAAGAAACAAGCTGTTTAGACTATATTATGTTCAAATTCTCTCTCGTCGCTAATGAACATCAAATCAAACATGTACTGCGCTTAAAAAATGCTTATGCAAACTCAATTCAAAGCACATACTTACCTTTGCTTTTGGAGTCTTCTTGAAGTAGAAAGTTTTCTAAAACGATCTGGCAAGAATTAAGAGCCTAGCAGCTCAAATGAATATTTGAGTCAAATGAAGTTTTCGCTGAAAAGACGCCAAAATCAACATCTGCTGTGATTTTGAAAGTCTGCAAGACTGAAATCAAATGAAAGCATGTTTGCCATCATCAGTCATGCAATTTCTTGGGTTCCAAAATCTTAAAGTAGTTAGATGAGCTTGAGGGTCGACAACATATCTTATATACATATATGTTCCAAAAGAAACAAGCTGTTTAGACTATATTATGTTCAAATTCCTCTCGTCGTAATGAACATCAAATCAAACATGTACTGCATGCTTTTCAAAAGTGCTTATGCAAACTCAATTCAAAGCACATACTAAGCTTTCTTTGGGAGTCTTCTTGAAGTAGAAAGTTTTCTAAAAACGATCTGGCAAGAATTAAGAGCCTAGCAGCTCAAATGAATATTTGAGTCAAATGAAGTTTTTCGCTGAAAAGACGCCAAAAATCAACATCTGCTGTGATTTTGGAAAGTCTATGACTGAAATCAAATGAAAGCATGTTTGCCATCATCAGTCATGCAATTTCTTGGGTTCCATAATCTTAAAGTAGTTAGATGAGCTTGAGGGTCGACAACATATCTTATATACATATATGTTCCAAAAGAAACAAGTTGTTTAGACTATATTATGTTCAAATTCCTCTCTCGTCGCTAATGAACATCAAATCAAACATGTACTGCATTTTCAAAAAGTGCTTATGCAAACTCAATTCAAAGCACATACTAAGCTTTTGGAGTCTTCTTAAAGTAGAAAGTTTTCTAAAACGATCTGGCAAGAATTAAGAGCCTAGCAGCTCAAATGAATATTTGAGTCAAATGAAGTTTTCGCTGAATAGACGCCAAAAATCAACATCTGCTGTGATTTTGGAAAGTTCAAGACTGAAATCAAATGAAAGCATGTTTGCCATCATCAGTCATGCAATTTAGCTTCCAAAATCTTAAAGTAGTTAGATGAGCTTGAGGGTCGACAACATATCTTATATATATATATAGGTATGTTCCAAAAGAAACAAGCTGTTTAGACTATATTATGTTCAAATTCTCTCTCGTCATGTAATGAACATCAAATCAAACATGTACTGCGTTTTCAAAAGTGCTTATGCAAACTCAATTCAAAGCACATACTAAGCTTTCTTTTTGGGAGTCTTCTTGAAGTAGAAAGTTTTCTAAAACGATCTGGCAAGAATTAAGAGCCTAGCAGCTCAAATGAATATTTGAGTCAAATGAAGTTTTCGGCTGAATAGACGCCAAAATCAACATCTGCTGTGATTTTGGAAAGTCTGCAAGCACTGAAATCAAATGAAAGCATGTTTGCCATCATCAGTCATGCAATTTCTTGGGTTCCAAAATCTTAAAGTAGTTAGATGAGCTTGAGGGTCGACAACATATCTTATATACATATATGGTATGTCCAAAAGAAACAAGCTGTTTAGACTATATTATGTTCAAATTCCTCTCTCGTCATAATGAACATCAAATCAAACATGTACTGCTTTTCAAAAAGTGCTTATGCAAACTCAATTCAAAGCACATACTAAGCTTTCTTGGGAGTCTTCTTGAAGTAGAAAGTTTTCTAAAACGATCTGGCAAGAATTAAGAGCCTAGCAGCTCAAATGAATATTTGAGTCAAATGAAGTTTTTCGGCTAAAAGACGCCAAAAAATCAACATCTGCTGTGATTTTGAAAGTCTACAAGACT
>NW_024401716.1:112102-139011 GCF_016859285.1 Xiphias gladius | reverse complement strand
AATTCCTCTCTCGTCGCGAATGAACATCAAATCAAACATGTACTGCGTTTTCAAAAAATGCTTATGCAAACTCAATTCAAAACACATACTTACCTTGCTTATGGAGTCTTCTTAAAGTACAAAGTTTTCTAAAACGATCTGGCAAGAATTAAGAGCCTAGCAGCTCAAATGAATATTTGAGTCAAATGAAGTTTTCTCGGCGAATAGGCGCCAAAAATCAACATCTGCTGTGATTCTGGCCCGTCTGCCACTGAAATCAAATGAAAGCATGTTTGCCATCATCAGTCATGCAATTTCTTGGGTTCCAAAATCTTAAAGTAGTTAGATGAGCTTGAGGGTCGACAACATGTCTTATATACATATATGTTCCAAAAAGAAACAAGCTGTTTAGACTATATTATGTTCAAATTCCCTCTCTAAAGTCGCATGAATGAACATCAAATCAAACATGTACTGCGTTTTCAAAAAGTGCTTATGCAAACTCAATTCAAAAGCACATACTTACCTTGCTTATGGAGTCTTCTTAAAGTACAAAGTTTTCTAAAACGATCTGGCAAGAATTAGGAGCCTAGCAGCTCAAATGAATATTTGAGTCAAATGAAGTTTTCTCGGCGAATAGACGCCAAAACTCAACATCTGCTGTGATTCTGGCCCGTCTGCGCACTGAAATCAAATGAAAGCATGTTTGCCATCATCAGTCATGCAATTTCTTGGGTTCCAAAATCTTAAAGTAGTTAGATGAGCTTGAGGGGTCGACAACATGTCTTATATACATATATGTTCCAAAAGAAACAAGCTGTTTAGACTATATTATGTTCAAATTCCTCTCTAATCGCGAATGAACATCAAATCAAACATGTACTGCGTTTTCAAAAAAGTGCTTATGCAAACTCAATTCAAAGCACATACTTACCTTGCTTATGGAGTCTTCTTAAAGTACAAAGTTTTCTAAAACGATCTGGCAAGAATTAAGAGCCTAGCAGCTCAAATGAATATTTGAGTCAAATGAAGTTTTCTCGGCGAATAGACGCCAAAAATCAACATCTGCTGTGATTCTGCTGCCTGTGATTCTGGCCGTTAAATCACTGAAATCAAATGAAAGCATGTTTGCCATCATCAGTCATGCAATTTCTTGGGTTCCAAAATCTTAAAGTAGTTAGATGAGCTTGAGGGGTCGACAACATGTCTTATATACATATATGTTCCAAAAGAAACAAGCTGTTTAGACTATATTATGTTCAAATTCCCTCTCTCGTCGCGAATGAACATCAAATCAAACATGTACTGCGTTTTCAAAAAAGTGCTTATGCAAACTCAATTCAAAGCACATACTTACCTTGCTTATGGAGTCTTCTTAAAGTACAAAAGTTTTCTAAAACGATCTGGCAAGAATTAAGAGCCTAGCAGCTCAAATGAATATTTGAGTCAAATGAAGTTTTCTCGCGAATAGGCGCCAAAAATCAACATCTGCTGTGATTTTGCTGGCCCGAATGCTTACTGAAATCAAATGAAAGCATGTTTGCCATCATCAGTCATGCAATTTCTTGGGTTCCAAAATCTTAAAGTAGTTAGATGAGTCGACAACATGTCTTATATACATATATGTTCCAAAAGAAACAAGCTGTTTAGACTATATTATGTTCAAATTCCCTCTCTCGTCATGAATGAACATCAAATCAAACATGTACTGCGTTTTCAAAAAAGTGCTTATGCAAACTCAATTCAAAGCACATACTTACCTTGCTTATGGAGTCTTCTTAAAGTACAAAGTTTTCTAAAACGATCTGGCAAGAATTAAGAGCCTAGCAGCTCAAATGAATATTTGAGTCAAATGAAGCATCTGCTGTGATTCTGGCCCGTGTGCGCACTGAAATCCAATGAAAGCATGTTTGCTATCATCAGTCATGCAATTTCTTGGGTTCCAAAATCTTAAAGTAGTTAGATGAGCTTGAGGGGTCGACAACATGTCTTATATACATATATGTTCCAAAAGAAACAAGCTGTTTAGACTATATTATGTTCAAATTCCCTCTCTCGTCGCGAATGAACATCAAATCAAACATGTACTGCGTTTTCAAAAAAGTGCTTATGCAAACTCAATTCAAAGCACATACTTACCTTGCTTATGGAGTCTTCTTAAAGTACAAAGTTTTCTAAAACGATCTGGCAAGAATTAAGAGCCTAGCAGCTCAAATGAATATTTGAGTCAAATGAAGTTTTCTCGGCGAATAGACGCCAAAAATCAACATCTGCTGTGATTCTGGCCCGTGTGCGCACTGAAATCCAATGAAAGCATGTTTGCTATCATCAGTCATGCAATTTCTTGGGTTCCAAAATCTTAAAGTAGTTAGATGAGATTGAGGGGTCGACAACATATCTTATATACATATATGTTCAAAAAGAAACAAGCTGTTTAGACTATATTATGTTCAAATTCCCTCTCTCGTCACGAATGAACATCAAATCAAACATGTACTGCGTTTTCAAAAAAGTGCTTATGCAATCTAAATTCAAAAGCACATACATACCTTGCTTATGGAGTCTTCTTAAAGTACAAAGTTTTCTAAAACGATCTGGCAAGAATTAAGAGCCTAGCAGCTCAAATGAATATTTGAGTCAAATGAAGTTTTCTCAGCGAATAGACGCCAAAAATCAACATCTGCTGTGATTTTGGCCCGTCTGTGCACTGAAATCAAATGAAAGCATGTTTGCCATCATCAGTCATGCAATTTCTTGGGTTCCAAAATCTTAAAGTAGTTAGATGAGCTTGAGGGGTCGACAACATGTCTTATATACATATATGTTCCAAAAGAAACAAGCTGTTTAGACTATATTATGTTCAAATTCCCTCTCTCGTCGCGAATGAACATCAAATCAAACATGTACTGCGTTTTCAAAAAAGTGCTTATGCAAACTCAATTCAAAGCACATACTTACCTTGCTTATGGAGTCTTCTTAAAGTACAAAGTTTTCTAAAACGATCTGGCAAGAATTAAGAGCCTAGCAGCTCAAATGAATATTTGAGTCAAATGAAGTTTTCTCGGCGAATAGACGCCAAAAATCAACATCTGCTGTGATTCTGGCCCGTGTGCGCACTGAAATCAAATGAAAGCATGTTTGCCATCATCAGTCATGCAATTTCTTGGGTTCCAAAATCTTAAAGTAGTTAGATGAGCTTGAGGGGTCGACAACATGTCTTATATACATATATGTTCCAAAAGAAACAAGCTGTTTAGACTATATTATGTTCAAATTCTCTCTCTCGTCTCGAATGAACATCAAATCAAACATGTACTGCGTTTTCAAAAAGTGCTTATGCAAACTCAATTCAAAGCACATACTTACCTTGCTTATGGAGTCTTCTTAAAGTACAAAGTTTTCTAAAACGATCTGGCAAGAATTAAGAGCCTAGCAGCTCAAATGAATATTTGAGTCAAATGAAGTTTTCTCGGCGAATAGACGCCAAAAATCAACATCTGCTGTGATTCTGCTGTTGCCCGTGTGCGCACTGAAATCAAATGAAAGCATGTTTGCCATCATCAGTCATGCAATTTCTTGGGTTCCAAAATCTTAAAGTAGTTAGATGAGCTTGAGGGGTCGACAACATATCTTATATACATATATGTTCCAAAAGAAACAAGCTGTTTAGACTATATTATGTTCAAATTCCTTCTCTCGTCGCGAATGAACATCAAATCAAACATGTCCCGCGTTTTCAAAAAGTGCTTATGCAAACTCAATTCAAAGCACATACTTACCTTGCTTATGGAGTCTTCTTAAAGTACAAAGTTTTCTAAAACGATCTGGCAAGAATTAAGAGCCTAGCAGCTCAAATGAATATTTGAGTCAAATTAAGTTTTTCTCGGCGAATAGACGTAAAAAACAACATCTGCTGTGATTCTGGCCCGTGTGCGCACTGAAATCAAATGAAAGCATGTTTGCCATCATCAGTCATGCAATTTCTTGGGTTCCAAAATCTTAAAGTAGTTAGATGAGCTTGAGGGGTCGACAACATGTCTTATATACATATATGTTCCAAAAGAAACAAGCTGTTTAGACTATATTATGTTCAAATTCCCTCTCTCATCGCGAATGAACATCAAAGCAAACATGTACTGCGTTTTCAAAAAGTGCTTATGCAAACTCAATTCCAAAGCACATACTTACCTTGCTTATGGAGTCTTCTTAAAGTACAAAGTTTTCTAAAACGATCTGGCAAGAATTAAGAGCCTAGCAGCTCAAATGAATATTTGAGTCAAATTAAGTTTTTCTCGAATAGGCG
This sequence comes from Xiphias gladius, assembly GCF_016859285.1. Classification (NCBI taxonomy): domain Eukaryota; kingdom Metazoa; phylum Chordata; class Actinopteri; order Istiophoriformes; family Xiphiidae; genus Xiphias; species Xiphias gladius. Next base: position 134,729 of record NW_024401716.1, on the reverse strand, counting down.
CCAAAATCAACATCTGCTGTGATTCTGGCCCGTCTAGCACTGAAATCAAATGAAAGCATGTTTGCCATCATCAGTCATGCAATTTCTTGGGTTCCAAAATCTTAAAGTAGTTAGATGAGCTTGAGGGTCGACAACATGTCTTATATACATATATGTTCCAAAAAAGAAACAAGCTGTTTAGACTATATTATGTTCAAATTCCCTCTCGTCATGAATGAACATCAAATCAAACATGTACTGCGTTTTCAAAAGTGCTTATGCAAACTCAATTCAAAGCACATACTTACCTTGCTTATGGAGTCTTCTTAAAGTACAAAGTTTTCTAAAAGGATCTGGCAAGAATTAAGAGCCTAGCAGCTCAAATGAATATTTGAGTCAAATGAAGTTTTCTCGCTGAATATGAGACAAAATCCAACATCTGCTGTGATTCTGGCCCGTCTGCGCACTGAAATCAAATGAAAGCATGTTTGCCATCATCAGTCATGCAATTTCTTGGGTTCCAAAATCTTAAAGTAGTTAGATGAGCTTGAGGGTCGACAACATGTCTTATATACATATATGTTCCAAAAGAAACAAGCTGTTTAGACTATATTATGTTCAAATTCCTCTCGTCATGGCGAATGAACATCAAATCAAACATGTACTGCGTTTTCAAAAAAGTGCTTATGCAAACTCAATTCAAAGCACATACTTACCTTGCTTATGGAGTCTTCTTAAAGTACAAAGTTTTCTAAAACGATCTGGCAAGAATTAAGAGCCTAGCAGCTCAAATGAATATTTGAGTCAAATGAAGTTTTCTCGGCGAATAGGCGCCAAAATCAACATCTGCTGTGATTCTGGCCCGTGTGCACTGAAATCAAATGAAAGCATGTTTGCCATCATCAGTCATGCAATTTCTTGGGTTCCAAAATCTTAAAGTAGTTAGATGAGCTTGAGGGTCGACAACATGTCTTATATACATATATGTTCCAAAAGAAACAAGCTGTTTAGACTATATTATGTTCAAATTCCTCTCTCGTCATGAATGAACATCAAATCAAACATGTACTCGTTTTTCAAAAAAGTGCTTATGCAAACTCAATTCAAAGCACATACTTACCTTGCTTATGGAGTCTTCTTAAAGTACAAAGTTTTCTAAAACGATCTGGCATACCTTGCTTATGGAGTCTTCTTAAAGTACAAAGTTTTCTAAAAACGATCTGGCAAGAATTAAGAGCCTAGCAGCTCAAATGAATATTTGAGTCAAATGAAGTTTTCTCGACGAATAGGCGCCAAAATCAACATCTGCTGTGATTCTGGCCCGTCTGCCACTGAAATCAAATGAAAGCATGTTTGCCATCATCAGTCATGCAATTTCTTGGGTTCCAAAATCTTAAAGTAGTTAGATGAGCTTGAGGGTCGACAACATGTCTTATATACATATATGTTCCAAAAAGAAACAAGCTGTTTAGACTATATTATGTTCAAATTCCTCTCTCGTCGCGAATGAACATCAAATCAAACATGTACTGCGTTTTCAAAAAAGTGCTTATGCAAACTCAATTCAAAGCACATACTTACCTTGCTTATGGAGTCTTCTTAAAGTACAAAGTTTTCTAAAACGATCTGGCAAGAATTAAGAGCCTAGCAGCTCAAATGAATATTTGAGTCAAATGAAGTTTTCTCGCTGAATAGACGCCAAAACTCAACATCTGCTGTGATTCTGGCCCGTCTGCGCACTGAAATCAAATGAAAGCATGTTTGCCATCATCAGTCATGCAATTTCTTGGGTTCCAAAATCTTAAAGTAGTTAGATGAGCTTGAGGGGTCGACAACATATCTTATATACATATATGTTCCAAAAGAAACAAGCTGTTTAGACTATATTATGTTCAAATTCACTCTCTGTCGCGAATGAACATCAAATCAAACATGTACTCGTTTTTAAAAAAATGCTTATGCAAACTCAATTCAAAGCACATACTTACCTTGCTTATGGAGTCTTCTTAAAGTACAAAGTTTTCTAAAACGATCTGGCATTAATTAAGAGCCTAGCAGCTCAAATGAATATTTGAGTCAAATTAAGTTTTCTCGCTGAATAGACGCCAAAAATCAACATCTGCTGTGATTCTGGGCCGTCTGCGCACTGAAATCAAATGAAAGCATGTTTGCCATCATCAGTCATGCAATTTCTTGGGTTCCAAAATCTTAAAGTAGTTAGATGAGCTTGAGGGGTCGACAACATATCTTATATACATATATGTTCCAAAGAAACAAGCTGTTTAGACTATATTATGTTCAAATTCCCTCTCTCGTCGCGAATGAACATCAAATCAAACATGTACTGCGTTTTCAAAAAGTGCTTATACAAACTCAATTCAAAGCACATACTTACCTTGCTTATGGAGTCTTCTTAAAGTACAAAGTTTTCTAAAACGATCTGGCAAAATTAAGAGCCTAGCAGCTCAAATGAATATTTGAGTCAAATGAAGTTTTCTCGCTGAATAGGCGTAAAAATCAAGATCTGCTGTGATTCTGGCCCGTCTGCGCACTGAAATCAAATGAAAGCATGTTTGCCATCATCAGTCATGCAATTTCTTGGGTTCCAAAATCTTAAAGTAGTTAGATGAGCTTGAGGGTCGACAACATATCTTATATACATATATGTTCAAAAAGAAACAAGCTGTTTAGACTATATTATGTTCAAATTCATCTCTAGTCGCGAATGAACATCAAATCAAACATGTACTGCGTTTTCAAAAATGATTATGCAAACTCAATTCAAAGCACATACTTACCTTGCTTATGGAGTCTTCTTAAAGTACAAAGTTTTCTAAAACGATCTGGCAAAATTAAGAGCCTAGCAGCTCAAATGAATATTTGAGTCAAATGAAGTTTTCTCGCTGAATAGGCGCCAAAAATCAACATCTGCTGTGATTCTGGCCCGTCTCGCACTGAAATCAAATGAAAGCATGTTTGCCATCATCAGTCATGCAATTTCTTGGGTTCCAAAATCTTAAAGTAGTTAGATGAGCTTGAGGGTCGACAACATATCTTATATACATATATGTTCCAAAAGAAACAAGCTGTTTAGACTATATTATGTTCAAATTCCCTCTCTCGTCATGAATGAACATCAAATCAAACATGTACTGCGTTTTTCAAAAATGCTTATGCAAACTCAATTCAAAGCACATACTTACCTTGCTTATGGAGTCTTCTTAAAGTACAAAGTTTTCTAAAACGATCTGGCAAGAATTAGGAGCCTAGCAGCTTAAATGAATATTTGAGTCAAATGAAGTTTTCTCGTGAATAGGCGTAAAAATCAACATCTGCTGTGATTCTGGCCCGTCTGCGCACTGAAATCAAATGAAAGCATGTTTGCCATCATCAGTCATGCAATTTCTTGGGTTCCAAAATCTTAAAGTAGTTAGATGAGCTTGAGGGGTCGACAACATATCTTATATACATATATGTTCCAAAAAAACAAGCTGTTTAGACTATATTATGTTCAAATTCCCTCTCTCGTGGCGAATGAACATCAAATCAAACATGTACTGCGTTTTCAAAAAGTGCTTATGCAAACTCAATTCAAAGCACATACTTACCTTGCTTATGGAGTCTTCTTAAAGTACAAAGTTTTCTAAAACGATCTGGCAAGAATTAAGAGCCTAGCAGCTCAAATGAATATTTGAGTCAAATGAAGTTTTCTCGGCGAATAGACGCCAAAAATCAACATCTGCTGTGATTTTGGAAAGTCTGCGCACTGAAATCAAATGAAAGCATGTTTGCCATCATCAGTCATGCAATTTCTTGGGTTCCAAAATCTTAAAGTAGTTAGATGAGCTTGAGGGGTCGACAACATATCTTATATACATATATGTTCCAAAAGAAACAAGCTGTTTTAGACTATATTATGTTCAAATTCCCTCTCTCGTCGCGAATGAACATCAAATCAAACATGTACTGCGTTTTCAAAAAAGTGCTTATGCAAACTCAATTCAAAGCACATACTTACCTTGCTTATGGAGTCTTCTTAAAGTACAAAGTTTTCTAAAACGATCTGGCAAGAATTAAGAGCCTAGCAGCTCAAATGAATATTTGAGTCAAATGAAGTTTTCTCGCTGAAAAGACGCCAAAATCAACATCTGCTGTGATTCTGGCCCGTGTGCGCACTGAAATCAAATGAAAGCATGTTTGCCATCATCAGTCATGCAATTTCTTGGGTTCCAAAATCTTAAAGTAGTTAGATGAGCTTGAGGGGTCGACAACATATCTTATATACATATATGTTCCAAAAGAAACAAGCTGTTTAGACTATATCATGTTCAAATTCCTTCCTCGTCGCGAATGAACATCAAATCAAACATGTACTGCGTTTTCAAAAAGTGCTTATGCAAACTCAATTCAAAGCACATACTTACCTTGCTTATGGAGTCTTCTTAAAGTACAAAGTTTTCTAAAACGATCTGGCAAGAATTAAGAGCCTAGCAGCTCAAATGAATATTTGAGTCAAATGAAGTTTTCTCGGCGAATAGGCGTAAAAATCAACATCTGCTGTGATTCTGGCCGTGTACTGCGCTGAAATCAAATGAAAGCATGTTTGCCATCATCAGTCATGCAATTTCTTGGGTTCCAAAATCTTAAAGTAGTTAGATGAGCTTGAGGGTCGACAACATGTCTTATATACATATATGTTCCCCAAAAAACAAGCTGTTTAGACTATATTATGTTCAATTCCCTCTCTGCGTCATGAATGAACATCAAATCAAACATGTACTGCGTTTTCAAAAAGTGCTTATGCAAACTCAATTCAAAGCACATACTTACCTTGCTTATGGAGTCTTCTTAAAGTACAAAGTTTTCTAAAACGATCTGGCAAAATTAAGAGCCTAGCAGCTCAAATGAATATTTGAGTCAAATGAAGTTTTCTCGGCGAATAGGCGCCAAAAATCAACATCTGCTGTGATTCTGGCCCGTAATGTCTACTGAAATCAAATGAAAGCATGTTTGCCATCATCAGTCATGCAATTTCTTGGGTTCCAAAATCTTAAAGTAGTTAGATGAGCTTGAGGGGTCGCAACATATCTTATATACATATATGTTCCAAAAGAAACAAGCTGTTTAGACTATATTATGTTCAAATTCCCTCTCTCGTCAGCGAATGAACATCAAATCAAACATGTACTGCGTTTTCAAAAAGTGCTTATGCAAACTCAATTCAAAGCACATACTTACCTTGCTTATGGAGTCTTCTTAAAGTACAAAGTTTTCTAAAACGATCTGGCAAGAATTAAGAGCCTAGCAGCTCAAATGAATATTTGAGTCAAATGAAGTTTTCTCGCTTAAAAGACGCCAAAACTCAACATCTGCTGTGATTCTGGCCCGTCTGCGCACTGAAATCAAATGAAAGCATGTTTGCCATCATCAGTCATGCAATTTCTTGGGTTCCAAAATCTTAAAGTAGTTAGATGAGCTTGAGGGGTCGACAACATATCTTATATACATATATGTTCCAAAAGAAACAAGCTGTTTAGACTATATTATGTTCAAATTCCCTCTCTCGTCGCGAATGAACATCAAATCAAACATGTCCTGCGTTTTCAAAAAAGTGCTTATGCAAACTCAATTCAAAACACATACTTACCTTGCTTCGGGAGTCTTCTTAAAGTAGAAAGTTTTCTAAAACGATCTGGCAAGAATTAAGAGCCTAGCAGCTCAAATGAATATTTGAGTCAAATGAAGTTTTCTCGCTGAAAAGACGCCAAAAATCAACATCTGCTGTGATTCTGGCCCGTCTGCGCACTGAAATCAAATGAAAGCATGTTTGCCATCATCAGTCATGCAATTTCTTGGGTTCCAAAATCTTAAAGTAGTTAGATGAGCTTGAGGGGTCGACAACATATCTTATATACATATATGTTAAAAAAGAAACAAGCTGTTTAGACTATATTATGTTCAAATTCCCTCTCTCGTCGCGAATGAACATCAAATCAAACATGTACTGCGTTTTCAAAAAATGCTTATGCAAACTCAATTCAAAGCACATACTTACCTTGCTTATGGAGTCTTCTTAAAGTACAAAGTTTTCTAAAACGATCTGGCAAGAATTAAGAGCCTAGCAGCTCAAATGAATATTTGAGTCAAATGAAGTTTTCTCGCTGAAAAGACGCCAAAAATCAACATCTGCTGTGATTCTGGAAAGTTTGCGCACTGAAATCAAATGAAAGCATGTTTGCCATCATCAGTCATGCAATTTCTTGGGTTCCAAAATCTTAAAGTAGTTAGATGAGCTTGAGGGTCGACAACATATCTTATATACATATATGTTCCAAAAGAAACAAGCTGTTTAGACTATATTATGTTCAAATTCCCTCTCTCGTCACGAATGAACATCAAATCAAACATGTACTGCGTTTTCAAAAAGTGCTTATGCAAACTCAATTCAAAGCACATACTTACCTTGCTTCGGGAGTCTTCTTAAAGTACAAAGTTTTCTAAAACGATCTGGCAAGAATTAAGAGCCTAGCAGCTCAAATGAATATTTGAGTCAAATGAAGTTTTCTCGTGAATAGGCCAAAAATCAACATCTGCTGTGATTTTGGCCCGTCTGCACTGAAATCAAATGAAAGCATGTTTGCCATCATCAGTCATGCAATTTCTTGGGTTCCAAAATCTTAAAGTAGTTAGATGAGCTTGAGGGTCGACAACATATCTTATATACATATATGTTCCAAAAGAAACAAGCTGTTTAGACTATATTATGTTCAAATTCCCTCTCTCGTCGCGAATGAACATCAAATCAAACGTACTGCGTTTTCAAAAATGCTTATGCAAACTCAATTCAAAGCACATACTTACCTTGCTTATGGAGTCTTCTTAAAGTACAAAGTTTTCTAAAACGATCTGGCAAGAATTAAGAGCCTAGCAGCTCAAATGAATATTTGAGTCAAATGAAGTTTTCTCGTGAAAAAGCGGGCAAAAATCAACATCTGCTGTGATTCTGGCCCGTCTCTTACTGAAATCAAATGAAAATGAAAGCATGTTTGCCATCATCAGTCATGCAATTTCTTGGGTTCCAAAATCTTAAAGTAGTTAGATGAGCTTGAGGGTCGACAACATATCTTATTTACATATATGTTCCAAAAGAAACAAGCTGTTTAGACTATATTATGTTCAAATTCCCTCTCTAAAAATCGCGAATGAACATCAAATCAAACATGTACTGCGTTTTCAAAAATGCTTATGCAAACTCAATTCAAAGCACATACTTACCTTGCTTATGGAGTCTTCTTAAAGTACAAAGTTTTCTAAAACGATCTGGCAGAATTAAGAGCCTAGCAGCTCAAATGAATATTTGAGTCAAATGAAGTTTTCTCGTGAATAGGCGCCAAAATCAACATCTGCTGTGATTTTGGAAAGTCTCGCACTGAAATCAAATGAAAGCATGTTTGCCATCATCAGTCATGCAATTTCTTGGGTTCCAAAATCTTAAAGTAGTTAGATGAGCTTGAGGGTCGACAACATATCTTATATACATATATGTTCCAAAAGAAACAAGCTGTTTAGACTATATTATGTTCAAATTCCCTCTCTCTTGGCGAATGAACATCAAATATAACATGTACTGCGTTTTTCAAAAATGCTTATGCAAACTCAATTCAAAGCACATACGTACCTTGCTTATGGAGTCTTCTTAAAGTACAAAGTTTTCTAAAACGATCTGGCAAGAAATAAGAGCCTAGCAGCTCAAATGAATATTTGAGTCAAATGAAGTTTTCTCGCTGAATAGGCCAAAATCAACATCTGCTGTGATTCTGGCCCTGCGCACTGAAATCAAATGAAAGCATGTTTGCCATCATCAGTCATGCAATTTCTTGGGTTCCAAAATCTTAAAGTAGTTAGATGAGCTTGAGGGTCGACAACATATCTTATATACATATATGTTCCAAAAGAAACAAGCTGTTTAGACTATATTATGTTCAAATTCCCTCTCTCGTCGCGAATGAACATCAAATCAAACATGTACTGCGTTTTCAAAAAGTGCTTATGCAAACTCAATTCAAAGCACATACTTACCTTGCTTATGGAGTCTTCTTAAAGTACAAAGTTTTCTAAAACGATCTGGCAAGAATTAAGAGCCTAGCAGCTCAAATGAATATTTGAGTCAAATGAAGTTTTCTCGCTGAAAAGACGCTAAAAATCAACATCTGCTGTGATTCTGGCCCGTCTGCGCACTGAAATCAAATGAAAGCATGTTTGCCATCATCAGTCATGCAATTTCTTGGGTTCCAAAATCTTAAAGTAGTTAGATGAGCTTGAGGGTCGACAACATATCTTATATACATATATGTTCCAAAAAGAAACAAGCTGTTTAGACTATATTATGTTCAAATTCCTCTCTCGTGCGAATGAACATCAAATCAAACATGTACTGCGTTTTCAAAAAGTGCTTATGCAAACTCAATTCAAAGCACATACTTACCTTGCTTATGGAGTCTTCTTAAAGTACAAAAGTTTTCTAAAACGATCTGGCAAAATTAAGAGCCTAGCAGCTCAAATGAATATTTGAGTCAAATGAAGTTTCTCGCTGAATAGGCGCCAAAAATCAACATCTGCTGTGATTCTGGCGAAGTCTTACTGAAATCAAATGAAAGCATGTTTGCCATCATCAGTCATGCAATTTCTTGGGTTCCAAAATCTTAAAGTAGTTAGATGAGCTTGAGGGTCGACAACATATCTTATATACATATATGTTCCAAAAGAAACAAGCTGTTTAGACTATATTATGTTCAAATTCCTCTCTCATGGCGAATGAACATCAAATCAAACATGTACTGCGTTTTCAAAAAAGTGCTTATGCAAACTCAATTCAAAGCACATACTTACCTTGCTTATGGAGTCTTCTTAAAGTACAAAGTTTTCTAAAACGATCTGGCAAATTAAGAGCCTAGCAGCTCAAATGAATATTTGAGTCAAATGAAGTTTTCTCGGCGAATAGGCGTAAAAATCAACATCTGCTGTGATTTTGGAAAGTCTGCGCACTGAAATCAAATGAAAGCATGTTTGCCATCATCAGTCATGCAATTTCTTGGGTTCCAAAATCTTAAAGTAGTTAGATGAGCTTGACATATCTTATATACATATATGTTCCAAAAGAAACAAGCTGTTTAGACTATATTATGTTCAAATTCCCTCTCTCGTGGCGAATGAACATCAAATCAAACATGTACTGCGTTTTCAAAAATGCTTATGCAAACTCAATTCAAAGCACATACTTACCTTGCTTCGGGAGTCTTCTTAAAGTACAAAGTTTTCTAAAACGATCTGGCAAGAATTAAGAGCCTAGCAGCTCAAATGAATATTTGAGTCAAATGAAGTTTTCTCGCTGAATAGGCCAAAATCAACATCTGCTGTGATTTTGGAAAGTCTCGCACTGAAATCAAATGAAAGCATGTTTCCCGTCATCAGTCATGCAATTTCTTGGGTTCCAAAATCTTAAAGTAGTTAGATGAGCTTGAGGGTCGACAACATATCTTATATACATATATGTTCCAAAAGAAACAAGCTGTTTAGACTATATTATGTTCAAATTCCCTCTCTCTCATGAATGAACATCAAATCAAACATGTACTGCGTTTTCAAAAAATGCTTATGCAAACTCAATTCAAAGCACATACTTACCTTGCTTATGGAGTCTTCTTAAAGTACAAAGTTTTCTAAAACGATCTGGCAAGAATTAAGAGCCTAGCAGCTCAAATGAATATTTGAGTCAAATGAAGTTTTCTCGCTGAATAGGCGCCAAAAATCAACATCTGCTGTGATTTTTGGCCCGTCTGCACTGAAATCAAATGAAAGCATGTTTGCCATCATCAGTCATGCAATTTCTTGGGTTCCAAAATCTTAAAGTAGTTAGATGAGCTTGAGGGTCGACAACATATCTTATATACATATATGTTCCAAAAAGAAACAAGCTGTTTAGACTATATTATGTTCAAATTCCTCTCTCGTCGAATGAACATCAAATCAAACATGTACTGCGTTTTCAAAAAAGTGCTTATGCAAACTCAATTCAAAGCACATACTTACCTTGCTTTGGAGTCTTCTTAAAGTACAAAGTTTTCTAAAACGATCTGGCAGAATTAAGAGCCTAGCAGCTCAAATGAATATTTGAGTCAAATGAAGTTTTCTCGCTGAATAGGCGCCAAAAATCAACATCTGCTGTGATTTTGGCCCGTCTGCACTGAAATCAAATGAAAGCATGTTTGCCATCATCAGTCATGCAATTTCTTGGGTTCCAAAATCTTAAAGTAGTTAGATGAGCTTGAGGGTCGACAACATATCTTATATACATATATGTTCCAAAAGAAACAAGCTGTTTAGACTATATTATGTTCAAATTCCCTCTCTCGTCGCGAATGAACATCAAATCAAACATGTACTGCGTTTTCAAAAAATGCTTATACAAACTCAATTCAAAGCACATACATACCTTGCTTATGGAATCTTCTTAAAGTACAAAGTTTTCTAAAACGATCTGGCAAGAATTAAGAGCCTAGCAGCTCAAATGAATATTTGAGTCAAATGAAAGTTTTCTCGTGAATAGGCCAAAAATCAACATCTGCTGTGATTCTGGCCCGTCTGCACTGAAATCAAATGAAAGCATGTTTGCCATCATCAGTCATGCAATTTCTTGGGTTCCAAAATCTTAAAGTAGTTAGATAAGCTTGAGGGGTCGACAACATATCTTATATACATATATGTTACACAAGAAACAAGCTGTTTAGACTATATTATGTTCAAATTCCCTCTCTCGTCGCGAATGAACATCAAATCAAACATGTACTGCGTTTTCAAAAAGTGCTTATGCAAACTCAATTCAAAGCACATACGTACCTTGCTTATGGAGTCTTCTTAAAGTACAAAGTTTTCTAAAACGATCTGGCAAAATTAAGAGCCTAGCAGCTCAAATGAATATTTGAGTCAAATGAAGTTTTCTCGCTGAAATAGGCCAAAAATCAACATCTGCTGTGATTCTGGCCGAAGTCTGCACTGAAATCAAATGAAAGCATGTTTGCCATCATCAGTCATGCAATTTCTTGGGTTCCAAAATCTTAAAGTAGTTAGATGAGCTTGAGGGTCGACAACATATCTTATATACATATATGTTCCAAAAAACAAGCTGTTTAGACTATATTATGTTCAAATTCCCTCTCTCGTCATGAATGAACATCAAATCAAACATGTACTGCGTTTTCAAAAAGTGCTTATGCAAACTCAATTCAAAGCACATACTTACCTTGCTTATGGAGTCTTCTTAAAGTAGAAAGTTTTCTAAAACGATCTGGCAAAAATTAAGAGCCTAGCAGCTCAAATGAATATTTGAGTCAAATGAAGTTTTCTCGCTGAAAAGGCGCCAAAATCAACATCTGCTGTGATTCTGGCCCGTCTCTTACTGAAATCAAATGAAAGCATGTTTGCCATCATCAGTCATGCAATTTCTTGGGTTCCAAAATCTTAAAGTAGTTAGATGAGCTTGAGGGGTCGACAACATATCTTATATACATATATGTTCCAAAAGAAACAAGCTGTTTAGACTATATTATGTTCAAATTCCCTCTCTCGTCGTGAATGAACATCAAATCAAACATGTACTACGTTTTCAAAAAAGTGCTTATGCAAACTCAATTCAAAGCACATACTTACCTTTTTTTGGGAGTCTTTTTAAGTAAGAAAGTTTTATAAAACAATCTGGCAAGAATTAAGAGCCTAGCAGCTCAAATGAATATTTGAGTCAAATGAAGTTTTCTCGGCGAATAGACGCCAAAAATCAACATCTGCTGTGATTTTGGAAAGTCTGCGCACTGAAATCAAATGAAAGCATGTTTGCCATCATCAGTCATGCAATTTCTTGGGTTCCAAAATCTTAAAGTAGTTAGATGAGCTTGAGGGGTCGACAACATATCTTATATACATATATGTTCCAAAAGAAACAAGCTGTTTAGACTATATTATGTTCAAATTCCCTCTCTCGTCGCGAATGAACATCAAATCAAACATGTACTGCGTTTTCAAAAAAGTGCTTATGCAAACTCAATTCAAAGCACATACTTACCTTGCTTATGGAGTCTTCTTAAAGTACAAAGTTTTCTAAAACGATCTGGCAAGAATTAAGAGCCTAGCAGCTCAAATGAATATTTGAGTCAAATGAAGTTTTCTCGGCGAATAGACGCCAAAAATCAACATCTGCTGTGATTTTGGCCCGTCTGCGCACTGAAATCAAATGAAAGCATGTTTGCCATCATCAGTCATGCAATTTCTTGGGTTCCAAAATCTTAAAGTAGTTAGATGAGCTTGAGGGGTCGACAACATATCTTATATACATATATGTTCCAAAAGAAACAAGCTTTTTAGACTATATCATGTTCAAATTCCTCTCTCGTCATGAATGAACATCAAATCAATGAACATCAAATCAAACATGTACTGCGTTTTTCAAAAAGTGCTTATGCAAACTCAATTCAAAGCACATACTTACCTTGCTTATGGAGTCTTCTTAAAGTACAAAGTTTTCCTAAAGCGATCTGGCAAGAATTAAGAGCCTAGCAGCTCAAATGAATATTTGAGTCAAATGAAGTTTTCTCGGCGAATAGGCGCAAAAATCAACATCTGCTGTGATTTTTGGCCGTCTCTTACTGAAATCAAATGAAAGCATGTTTGCCATCATCAGTCATGCAATTTCTTGGGTTACAAAATCTTAAAGTAGTTAGATGAGCTTGAGGGTCGACAACATATCTTATATACATATATGTTCCAAAAGAAACAAGCTGTTTAGACTATATTATGTTCAAATTCCTCTCTCATGGCGAATGAACATCAAATCAAACATGTACTGCGTTTTCAAAAAAGTGCTTATGCAAACTCAATTCAAAGCACATACTTACCTTGCTTATGGAGTCTTCTTAAAGTAGAAGTTTTTCTAAAACGATCTGGCAGAATTAAGAGCCTAGCAGCTCAAATGAATATTTGAGTCAAATGAAGTTTTCTCGCTAAAAAAGACGCCAAAAATCAACATCTGCTGTGATTCTGGCCCGTCTGCGCACTGAAATCAAATGAAAGCATGTTTGCCATCATCAGTCATGCAATTTCTTGGGTTCCAAAATCTTAAAGTAGTTAGATGAGCTTGAGGGTCGACAACATATCTTATATACATATATGTTCCAAAAGAAACAAGCTGTTTAGACTATATTATGTTCAAATTCCCTCTCTAGTCGCGAATGAACATCAAATCAAACATGTACTACGTTTTCAAAAAAGTGCTTATGCAAACTCAATTCAAAAGCACATACTTACCTTTCTTTGGGAGTCTTCTTAAAGTAGAAAGTTTTCTAAAATGATCTGGCAAGAATTAAGAGCATAGAAGCTCAAATGAATATTTGAGTCAAATGAAGTTTTCTCGCTGAAATAGGCGTAAAATCAACATCTGCTGTGATTCTGGCCCGTCTGCGCACTGAAATCAAATGAAAGCATGTTTGCCATCATCAGTCATGCAATTTCTTGGGTTCCAAAATCTTAAAGTAGTTAGATGAGCTTGAGGGTCGACAACATATCTTATATACATATATGTTCCAAAAGAAACAAGCTGTTTAGACTATATTATGTTCAAATTCCTCTCTAAATGCGAATGAACATCAAATCAAACATGTACTGCGTTTTCAAAAATGCTTATACAAACTCAATTCAAAGCACATACTTACCTTGCTTATGGAGTCTTCTTAAAGTACAAAGTTTTCTAAAACGATCTGGCAGAATTAAGAGCCTAGCAGCTCAAATGAATATTTGAGTCAAATGAAGTTTTCTCGCGAAATAGGCCAAAAATCAACATCTGCTGTGATTTTGGAAAGTCTGCGCACTGAAATCAAATGAAAGCATGTTTGCCATCATCAGTCATGCAATTTCTTGGGTTCCAAAATCTTAAAGTAGTTAGATGAGAACATATCTTATATACATATATGTTCCAAAAGAAACAAGCTGTTTAGACTATATTATGTTCAAATTCCCTCTCTCGTCGCGAATGAACATCAAATCAAACATGTACTGCGTTTTCAAAAAGTGCTTATGCAAACTCAATTCAAAGCACATACTTACCTTGCTTCGGGAGTCTTCTTAAAGTAGAAAGTTTTCTAAAACGATCTGGCAAGAATTAAGAGCCTAGCAGCTCAAATGAATATTTGAGTCAAATGAAGTTTTCTCGACAAATAGACGCCAAAAATCAACATCTGCTGTGATTTTGGCCTCTCTGTGAACTGAAATCAAATGAAAGCATGTTTGCCATCATCAGTCATGCAATTTCTTGGGTTCCAAAATCTTAAAGTAGTTAGATGAGCTTGAGGGGTCGACAACATATCTTATATACATATATGTTCCAAAAGAAACAAGCTGTTTAGACTATATTATGTTCAAATTCCCTCTCTCGTCGCGAATGAACATCAAATCAAACATGTACTGCGTTTTTCAAAATGCTTGTACAAACTCAATTCAAAGCACATACTTACCTTGCTTATGGAGTCTTCTTAAAGTAGAAAGTTTTCTAAAACGATCTGGCAAGAATTAAGAGCCTAGCAGCTCAAATGAATATTTGAGTCAAATGAAGTTTTCTCGGCGAATAGACGCCAAAAATCAACATCTGCTGTGATTTTGGAAAGTCTGCGCACTGAAATCAAATGAAAGCATGTTTGCCATCATCAGTCATGCAATTTCTTGGGTTCCAAAATCTTAAAGTAGTTAGATGAGCTTGAGGGGTCGACAACATATCTTATATACATATATGTTCCAAAAAGAAACAAGCTGTTTAGACTATATTATGTTCAAATTCCCTCTCTAAATGGCGAATGAACATCAAATCAAACATGTACTGCGTTTTCACAAAATGCTTATACAAACTCAATTCAAAGCACATACTTACCTTGCTTATGGAGTCTTCTTAAAGTACAAAGTTTTCTAAAAGGATCTGGCAAATTAAGAGCCTAGCAGCTCAAATGAATATTTGAGTCAAATGAAGTTTTCTCGGCGAATAGGCGCCAAAAATCAACATCTGCTGTGATTTTGGAAAGTCTGCACTGAAATCAAATGAAAGCATGTTTGCCATCATCAGTCATGCAATTTCTTGGGTTCCAAAATCTTAAAAGTAGTTAGATGAGCTTGAGGGTCGACAACATATCTTATATACATATATGTTCCAAAAGAAACAAGCTGTTTAGACTATATTATGTTCAAATTCCTCTCTCATGCGAATGAACATCAAATCAAACATGTACTGCGTTTTCAAAAAAGTGCTTATGCAAACTCAATTCAAAAGCACATACTTACCTTGCTTTAGGAGTCTTCTTAAAGTACAAAGTTTTCTAAAACGATCTGGCAAGAATTAAGAGCCTAGCAGCTCAAATGAATATTTGAGTCAAATGAAGTTTTCTCGGCTGAATAGGCGTAAAAATCAACATCTGCTGTGATTTTGGAAGTCTGCGCACTGAAATCAAATGAAAGCATGTTTGCCATCATCAGTCATGCAATTTCTTGGGTTCCAAAATCTTAAAGTAGTTAGATGAGCTTGAGGGTCGACAACATATCTTATATACATATATGTTCCAAAAGAAACAAGCTGTTTAGACTATATTATGTTCAAATTCCTCTCTCAATGCGAATGAACATCAAATCAAACATGTACTGCGTTTTCAAAAATGCTTATACAAACTCAATTCAAAAGCACATACTTACCTTGCTTATGGAGTCTTCTTAAAGTACAAAGTTTTCTAAAACGATCTGGCAGAATTAAGAGCCTAGCAGCTCAAATGAATATTTGAGTCAAATGAAGTTTTCTCGCTGAATAGGCGCCAAAAATCAACATCTGCTGTGATTTTGGCCCGTCTAGCACTGAAATCAAATGAAAGCATGTTTGCCATCATCAGTCATGCAATTTCTTGGGTTCCAAAAAATCTTAATGAGCTTAGATGAGGGTCGAATTCGACTTATATACATATATATTCCAAAAGAAACAAGCTGTTTAGACTATATTATGTTCAAATTCCCTCTCTCGTCGCGAATGAACATCAAATCAAACATGTACTGCGTTTTCAAAAAAGTGCTTATGCAAACTCAATTCAAAGCACATACTTACCTTGCTTATGGAGTCTTCTTAAAGTACAAAGTTTTCTAAAACGATCTGGCAAGAATTAAGAGCCTAGCAGCTCAAATGAATATTTGAGTCAAATGAAGTTTTCTCGGCGAATAGACGCCAAAAATCAACATCTGCTGTGATTTTGGCCCGTCTCTCACTGAAATCAAATGAAAGCATGTTTGCCATCATCAGTCATGCAATTTCTTGGGTTCCAAAATCTTAAAGTAGTTAGATGAGCTTGAGGGGTCGACAACATATCTTATATACATATATGTTCCAAAAGAAACAAGCTGTTTAGACTATATTATGTTCAAATTCCCTCTCTCGTCGCGAATGAACATCAAATCAAACATGTACTGCGTTTTCAAAAAAGTGCTTATGCAAACTCAATTCAAAGCACATACTTACCTTGCTTATGGAGTCTTCTTAAAGTAGTTAGTTTTCTAAAACGATCTGGCAAAATTAAGAGCCTAGCAGCTCAAATGAATTTTTGAGTAAAATGAAGTTTTCTCGCTGAAATGACGCCAAAAATCAACATCTGCTGTGATTTTGGCCCGTCTGCGCACTGAAATCAAATGAAAACATGTTTGCCATCATCAGTCATGCAATTTCTTGGGTTCCAAAATCTTAAAGTAGTTAGATGAGCCTGAGGGTCGACAACATATCTTATATACATATATGTTCCAAAAGAAACAAGCTGTTTAGACTATATTATGTTCAAATTCCCGCTCTCGTCGCGAATGAACATCAAATCAAACATGTACTGCGTTTTCAAAAAAGTGCTTATGCAAACTCAATTCAAAGCACATACTTACCTTGCTTATGGAGTCTTCTTAAAGTACAAAGTTTTCTAAAACGATCTGGCAAGAATTAAGAGCCTAGCAGCTCAAATGAATATTTGAGTCAAATGAAGTTTTCTCGGCGAATAGACGCCAAAAATCAACATCTGCTGTGATTCTGGCCCGTCTGCGCACTGAAATCAAATGAAAGCATGTTTGCCATCATCAGTCATGCAATTTCTTGGGTTCCAAAATCTTAAAGTAGTTAGATGAGCTTGAGGGGTCGACAACATATCTTATATACATATATGTTCCAAAAGAAACAAGCTGTTTAGACTATATTATGTTCAAATTCCCTCTCTCGTCGCGAATGAACATCAAATCAAACATGTACTGCGTTTTCAAAAAATGCTTATGCAAACTCAATTCAAAGCACATACTTACCTTGCTTATGGAGTCTTCTTAAAGTACAAAGTTTTCTAAAACGATCTGGCAAGAATTAAGAGCCTAGCAGCTCAAATGAATATTTGAGTCAAATGAAGTTTTCTCGGCGAACAAACACCAAAAATCAACATCTGCTGTGATTTTGGAAAGTCTGCGCACTGAAATCAAATGAAAGCATGTTTGCCATCATCAGTCATGCAATTTCTTGGGTTCCAAAATCTTAAAGTAGTTAGATGAGCTTGAGGGTCGACAACATATCTTATATACATATATGTTCCAAAAGAAACAAGCTGTTTAGACTATATTATGTTCAAATTCCCTCTCTCAAATGCGAATGAACATCAAATCAAACATGTACTGCGTTTTCAAAAGAGTGCTTATGCAAACTCAATTCAAAGCACATACTTACCTTGCTTATGGAGTCTTCTTAAAGTACAAAGTTTTCTAAAACGATCTGGCAAGAATTAAGAGCCTAGCAGCTCAAATGAATATTTGAGTCAAATGAAGTTTTCTCGCTGAATAGGCGCCAAAAATCAACATCTGCTGTGATTTTGGAAAGTCTGCGCACTGAAATCAAATGAAAGCATGTTTGCCATCATCAGTCATGCAATTTCTTGGGTTCCAAAATCTTAAAGTAGTTAGATGAGCTTGAGTGTTCGACAACATATCTTATATACATATATGTTCCAAAAGAAACAAGCTGTTTAGACTATATTATGTTCAAATTCCCTCTCTAAATGGCGAATGAACATCAAATCAAACATGTACTGCGTTTTCAAAAATGCTTATGCAAACTCAATTCAAAGCACATACTTACCTTGCTTATGGAGTCTTCTTAAAGTACAAAGTTTTCTAAAACGATCTGGCAAATTAAGAGCCTAGCAGCTCAAATGAATATTTGAGTCAAATGAAGTTTTCTCGTGAATAGGCGCCAAAATCAACATCTGCTGTGATTTTGGAAAGTCTGCGCACTGAAATCAAATGAAAGCATGTTTGCCATCATCAGTCATGCAATTTCTTGGGTTCCAAAATCTTAAAGTAGTTAGATGAGCTTGAGGGGTCGACAACATATCTTATATACATATATGTTCCCAAAAGAAACAAGCTGTTTAGACTATATTATGTTCAAATTCCCTCTCTCATCGCGAATGAACATCAAATCAAACATGTACTGCGTTTTCAAAAAATGCTTATGCAAACTCAATTCAAAGCACATACTTACCTTGCTTATGGAGTCTTCTTAAAGTAGAAAGTTTTCTAAAACGATCTGGCAAGAATTAAGAGCCTAGCAGCTCAAATGAATATTTGAGTCAAATGAAGTTTTCTCGGCGAACATACGCCAAAAATCAACATCTGCTGTGATTTTGGCCCGTCTGCGCACTGAAATCAAATGAAAGCATGTTTGCCATCATCAGTCATGCAATTTCTTGGGTTCCAAAATCTTAAAGTAGTTAGATGAGCTTGAGGGGTCGACAACATATCTTATATACATATATGTTCCAAAAGAAACAAGCTGTTTAGACTATATTATGTTCAAATTCCCTCTCTCGTCGCGAATGAACATCAAATCAAACATGTACTGCGTTTTCAAAAATGCTTATGCAAACTCAATTCAAAGCACATACTTACCTTGCTTATGGAGTCTTCTTAAAGTAGAAAGTTTTCTAAAACGATCTGGCAAGAATTAAGAGCCTAGCAGCTCAAATGAATATTTGAGTCAAATGAAGTTTTCTCGGCGAATAGACGCCAAAAATCAACATCTGCTGTGATTTTGGAAAGTCTGCGCACTGAAATCAAATGAAAGCATGTTTGCCATCATCAGTCATGCAATTTCTTGGGTTCCAAAATCTTAAAGTAGTTAGTGAGCTTGAGGGGTCAACAACATATCTTATATACATATATGTTCCAAAAGAAACAAGCTGTTTAGACTATATTATGTTCAAATTCCCTCTCTAAATCGAATGAACATCAAATCAAACATGTACTGCGTTTTCAAAAAATGCTTATGCAAACTCAATTCAAAGCAAATACTTACCTTGCTTCGGGAGTCTTCTTAAAGTACAAAGTTTTCTAAAACGATCTGGCAAGAATTAAGAGCCTAGCAGCTCAAATGAATATTTGAGTCAAATGAAGTTTTCTCGCTGAATAGACGCCAAAAATCAACATCTGCAGTGATTTTGGCCCGTCTGCGCACTGAAATCAAATGAAAGCATGTTTGCCATCATCAGTCATGCAATTTCTTGGGTTCCAAAATCTTAAAGTAGTTAGATGAGCTTGAGGGGTCGACAACATATCTTATATACATATATGTTCCAAAAGAAACAAGCTGTTTAGACTATATTATCTTCAAATTCCCTCTCTCGTCGCGAATGAACATCAAATCAAACATGTACTGCCTTTTAAAAAAATGCTTGTACAAACTCAATTCAAAAGCACATACTTACCTTGCTTATGGAGTCTTCTTAAAGTACAAAGTTTTCTAAAACGATCTGGCAAGAATTAAGAGCCTAGCAGCTCAAATGAATATTTGAGTCAAATGAAGTTTTCTCGGCGAATAGACGCAAAATCAACATCTGCTGTGATTTTGGAAAGTCTCTTACTGAAATCAAATGAAAGCATGTTTGCCATCATCAGTCATGCAATTTCTTGGGTTCCAAAATCTTAAAGTAGTTAGATGAGCTTGAGGGTCGACAACATATCTTATATACATATATGTTCCAAAAGAAACAAGCTGTTTAGACTATATTATGTTCAAATTCCCTCTCGTCATGCGAATGAACATCAAATCAAACATGTACTGCGTTTTCAAAAATGCTTAATCAAACTCAATTCAAAGCACATACTTTCCTTGCTTATGGAGTCTTCTTAAAGTAGAAAGTTTTCTAAAACGATCTGGCAAGAATTAAGAGCCTAGCAGCTCAAATGAATATTTGAGTCAAATGAAATTTTCTCGGCGAATAGACGCCAAAAATCAACATCTGCTGTGATTTTGGCCCGTCTGCGCACTGAAATCAAATGAAAGCATGTTTGCCATCATCAGTCATGCAATTTCTTGGGTTCCAAAATCTTAAAGTAGTTAGATGAGCTTGAGGGTCGACAACATATCTTATATACATATATGTTCCAAAAGAAACAAGCCGTTTAGACTATGTTATGTTCAAATTCCCTCTCTCGTCATGAATGAACATCAAATCAAACATGTACTGCGTTTTCAAAAAATGCTTATGCAAACTCAATTCAAAGCACATACTTACCTTGCTTCGGGAGTCTTCTTAAAGTAGAAAGTTTTCTAAAACGATCTGGCAAGAATTAAGAGCCTAGCAGCTCAAATGAATATTTGAGTCAAATGAAGTTTTCTCGGCGAATAGACGCCAAAAATCAACATCTGCTGTGATTTTGGCCCGTCTGCGCACTGAAATCAAATGAAAGCATGTTTGCCATCATCAGTCATGCAATTTCTTGGGTTCCAAAATCTTAAAGTAGTTAGATGAGCTTGAGGTCGACAACATATCTTATATACATATATTATGTTCCAAAAGAAACAAGCTGTTTAGACTATATTATGTTCAAATTCCCTCTCTCGTCACGAATGAACATCAAATCAAACATGTACTGCGTTTTCAAAAAATGCTTGTACAAACTCAATTCAAAGCACATACATACCTTGCTTATGGAGTCTTCTTAAAGTACAAAGTTTTCTAAAACGATCTGGCAAGAATTAAGAGCCTAGCAGCTCAAATGAATATTTGAGTCAAATGAAGTTTTTCTCGTGAATAGGCGTAAAATCAACATCTGCTGTGATTTTGGCCCGTCTACTGAAATCAAATGAAAGCATGTTTGCCATCATCAGTCATGCAATTTCTTGGGTTCCAAAATCTTAAAGTAGTTAGATGAGCTTGAGGGTCGACAACATATCTTATATACATATATGTTCCCAAAAGAAACAAGCTGTTTAGACTATATTATGTTCAAATTCCTCTCTCGTCGCGAATGAACATCAAATCAAACATGTACTGCGTTTTCAAAAATGCTTATGCAAACTCAATTCAAAGCACATACTTACCTTGCTTCGGGAGTCTTCTTAAAGTACAAAGTTTTCTAAAACGATCTGGCAGAATTAAGAGCCTAGCAGCTCAAATGAATATTTGAGTCAAATGAAGTTTTCTCGGCGAATAGACGCCAAAAATCAACATCTGCTGTGATTTTGGAAAGTCTGCGCACTGAAATCAAATGAAAGCATGTTTGCCATCATCAGTCATGCAATTTCTTGGGTTCCAAAATCTTAAAGTAGTTAGATGAGCTTGAGGGGTCGACAACATATCTTATATACATATATGTTCCAAAAGAAACAAGCTGTTTAGACTATATTATGTTCAAATTCCCTCTCTCGTCATGAATGAACATCAAATCAAACATGTACTGCGTTTTCAAAAAAGTGCTTATGCAAACTCAATTCAAAGCACATACTTACCTTGCTTATGGAGTCTTCTTAAAGTACAAAGTTTTCTAAAACGATCTGGCAAGAATTAAGAGCCTAGCAGCTCAAATGAATATTTGAGTCAAATGAAGTTTTCTCGGCGAATAGACGCCAAAAATCAACATCTGCTGTGATTTTGGAAAGTCTGCGCACTGAAATCAAATGAAAGCATGTTTGCCATCATCAGTCATGCAATTTCTTGGGTTCCAAAATCTTAAAGTAGTTAGATGAGCTTGAGGGGTCGACAACATATCTTATATACATATAGGTGTGTTCCAAAAGAAACAAGCTGTTTAGACTATATTATGTTCAAATTCCCTCTCTCGTTGCGAATGAACATCAAATCAAACATGTACTGCATTTTCAAAAAAGTGCTTATGCAAACTCAATTCAAAGCACATACTTACCTTGCTTCGGGAGTCTTCTTAAAGTAGAAAGTTTTCTAAAACGATCTGGCAAGAATTAAGAGCCTAGCAGCTCAAATGAATATTTGAGTCAAATGAAGTTTTCTCGGCGAATAGACGCCAAAAATCAACATCTGCTGTGATTTTGGCCCGTCTGCGCACTGAAATCAAATGAAAGCATGTTTGCCATCATCAGTCATGCAATTTCTTGGGTTCCAAAATCTTAAAGTAGTTAGATGAGCTTGAGGGGTCGACAACATATCTTATATACATATATGTGTTCAAAAGAAACAAGCTGTTTAGACTATATTATGTTCAAATTCCCTCTCTCTCGTGCGAATGAACATCAAATCAAACATGTACTGCGTTT
>NW_024401716.1:96070-111602 GCF_016859285.1 Xiphias gladius | reverse complement strand
CACATACTTACCTTGCTTATGGAGTCTTCTTAAAGTACAAAGTTTTCTAAAACGATCTGGCAAAATTAAGAGCCTAGCAGCTCAAATGAATATTTGAGTCAAATGAAGTTTTCTCGGATGAATAGGCGCCAAAATCAACATCTGCTGTGATTCTGGCGTCTGCGCACTGAAATCAAAATGAAAGCATGTTTGCCATCATCAGTCATGCAATTTCTTGGGTTCCAAAATCTTAAAGTAGTTAGATGAGCTTGAGGGGTCGACACATCTCTTATATATATATATGTTCCAAAAGAAACAAGCTGTTTAGACTATATTATGTTCAAATTCCCTCTCTCGTCGCGAATGAACATCAAATCAAACATGTACTGCGTTTTAAAAAATACTTGTACAAACTCAATTCAAAGCACATACTTACCTTGCTTATGGAGTCTTCTTAAAGTACAAAGTTTTCTAAAACGATCTGGCAAGAATTAAGAGCCTAGCAGCTCAAATGAATATTTGAGTCAAATGAAGTTTTCTCGCTGAAAAGACGCCAAAAATCAACATCTGCTGTGATTCTGGCCCGTCTGCGCACTGAAATCAAATGAAAGCATGTTTGCCATCATCAGTCATGCAATTTCTTGGGTTCCAAAATCTTAAAGTAGTTAGATGAGCTTGAGGGGTCGACAACATATCTTATATACATATATGTTCCAAAAGAAACAAGCTGTTTAGACTATATTATGTTCAAATTCCCTCTCTTGTCGCGAATGAACATCAAATCAAACATGTACTGCGTTTTCAAAAATAGTGCTTATGCAAACTCAATTCAAAGCACATACTTACCTTGCTTATGGAGTCTTCTTAAAGTACAAAGTTTTCTAAAACGATCTGGCAAGAATTAAGAGCCTAGCAGCTCAAATGAATATTTGAGTCAAATGAAGTTTTCTCGGCGAAAAGACGCCAAAAATCAACATCTGCTGTGATTCTGGCCCGTCTGCGCACTGAAATCAAATGAAAGCATGTTTGCCATCATCAGTCATGCAATTTCTTGGGTTCCAAAATCTTAAAGTAGTTAGATGAGCTTGAGGGGTCGACAACATATCTTATATACATATATGTTCCAAAAGAAACAAGCTGTTTAGACTATATTATGTTCAATTCTCTCGTCGCGAATGAACATCAAATCAAACATGTACTGCGTTTTCAAAAAATGCTTGTACAAACTCAATTCAAAGCACATACTTACCTTGCTTATGGAGTCTTCTTAAAGTACAAAGTTTTCTAAAACGATCTGGCAAGAATTAAGAGCCTAGCAGCTCAAATGAATATTTGAGTCAAATGAAGTTTTCTCGAATAGGCGCCAAAATCAACATCTGCTGTGATTTTGGAAAGTCTGCGCACTGAAATCAAATGAAAGCATGTTTGCCATCATCAGTCATGCAATTTCTTGGGTTCCAAAATCTTAAAGTAGTTAGATGAGCTTGAGGGGTCGACAACATGTCTTATATACATATATGTTCCAAAAGAAACAAGCTGTTTAGACTATATTATGTTCAAATTCCTCTCTCATGCGAATGAACATCAAATCAAACATGTACTGCGTTTTCAAAAATGCTTGTACAAACTCAATTCAAGCACATACTTACCTTGCTTATGGAGTCTTCTTAAAGTACAAAGTTTTCTAAAACGATCTGGCAAGAATTAAGAGCCTAGCAGCTCAAATGAATATTTGAGTCAAATGAAGTTTTCTCGCTGAAAAGACGCCAAAAATCAACATCTGCTGTGATTTGGGAAAGTCTGCGCACTGAAATCAAATGAAAGAATGTTTGCCATCATCAGTCATGCAATTTCTTGGGTTCCCAAAATCTTAAAGTAGTTAGATGAGCTTGAGGGTCGACAACATATCTTATATACATATATGTTCCAAAAGAAACAAGCTGTTTAGACTATATTATGTTCAAATTCCCTCTCTCGTCGCGAATGAACATCAAATCAAACATGTACTGCGTTTTCAAAAATGCTTGTACAAACTCAATTCAAAGCACATACTTACCTTGCTTATGGAGTCTTCTTAAAGTACAAAGTTTTCTAAAACGATCTGGCAAGAATTAAGAGCCTAGCAGCTCAAATGAATATTTGAGTCAAATGAAGTTTTCTCGGCGAATAGACGCCAAAAATCAACATCTGCTGTGATTCTGGCCCGTCTGCGCACTGAAATCAAATGAAAGCATGTTTGCCATCATCAGTCATGCAATTTCTTGGGTTCCAAAATCTTAAAGTAGTTAGATGAGCTTGAGGGTCGACAACATATCTTATATACATATATGTTCCAAAAAGAAACAAGCTGTTTAGACTATATTATGTTCAAATTCCCTCTAAATGCGAATGAACATCAAATCAAACATGTACTGCGTTTTCAAAAAAGTGCTTATGCAAACTCAATTCAAAGCACATACTTACCTTGCTTATGGAGTCTTCTTAAAGTACAAAGTTTTCTAAAACGATCTGGCAAGAATTAAGAGCCTAGCAGCTCAAATGAATATTTGAGTCAAATGAAGTTTTCTCGGCGAATAGACGCCAAAACTCAACATCTGCTGTGATTTTGGAAAGTCTGCGCACTGAAATCAAATGAAAGCACGTTTGCCATCATCAGTCATGCAATTTCTTGGGTTCCAAAATCTTAAAGTAGTTAGATGAGCTTGAGGGGTCGACAACATGTCTTATATACATATATGTTCCAAAAGAAACAAGCTGTTTAGACTATATTATGTTCAAATTCCCTCTCTCGTCGTGAATGAACATCAAATCAAACATGTACTGCGTTTTCAAAAAAGTGCTTATGCAAACTCAATTCAAAGCACATACTTACCTTGCTTATGGAGTCTTCTTAAAGTACAAAGTTTTCTAAAACGATCTGGCAAGAATTAAGAGCCTAGCAGCTCAAATGAATATTTGAGTCAAATGAAGTTTTCTCGTGAATAGACGCCAAAATCAACATCTGCTGTGATTCTGGCCCGTCTGCACTGAAATCAAATGAAAGCATGTTTGCCATCATCAGTCATGCAATTTCTTGGGTTCCAAAATCTTAAAGTAGTTAGATGAGCTTGAGGGGTCGACAACATATCTTATATACATATATGTTCCAAAAGAAACAAGCTGTTTAGACTATATTGTGTTCAAATTCCTCTCTTAAATGCGAATGAACATCAAATCAAACATGTACTGCGTTTTCAAAAAGTGCTTATACAAACTCAATTCAAAGCACATACTTACCTTGCTTATGGAGTCTTCTTAAAGTACAAAGTTTTCTAAAACGATCTGGCAAGAATTAAGAGCCTAGCAGCTCAAATGAATATTTGAGTCAAATGAAGTTTTCTCGGCGAATAGACGCCAAAAATCAACATCTGCTGTGATTTTGGAAAGTCTGCGCACTGAAATCAAATGAAAGCATGTTTGCCATCATCAGTCATGCAATTTCTTGGGTTCCAAAATCTTAAAGTAGTTAGATGAGCTTGAGGGGTCGACAACATATCTTATATACGTATATGTTCCAAAAGAAACAAGCTGTTTAGACTATATTATGTTCAAATTCCTCTCTCAAATGCGAATGAACATCAAATCAAACATGTACTGCGTTTTCAAAAAAGTGCTTATGCAAACTCAATTCAAAGCACATACTTACCTTGCTTATGGAGTCTTCTTAAAGTACAAAGTTTTCTAAAACGATCTGGCAAGAATTAAGAGCCTAGCAGCTCAAATGAATATTTGAGTCAAATGAAGTTTCTCGCTGAATAGGCCAAAATCAACATCTGCTGTGATTCTGGCCGTCTGCGCACTGAAATCAAATGAAAGCATGTTTGCCATCATCAGTCATGCAATTTCTTGGGTTCCAAAATCTTAAAGTAGTTAGATGATCTTAAGCGGTCGACAACATGTCTTATATACATATATGTTCCAAAAGAAACAAGCTGTTTAGACTATATTATGTTCAAATTCCCTCTCTCGTCGCGAATGAACATCAAATCAAACATGTACTGAGTTTTCAAAAAAGTGCTTATACAAACTCAATTCAAAGCACATACATACCTTGCTTATGGAGTCTTCTTAAAGTACAAAGTTTTCTAAACGATCTGGCAAGAATTAAGAGCCTAGCAGCTCAAATGAATATTTGAGTCAAATGAAGTTTTCTCGGCGAATAGACGCAAAAATCAACATCTGCTGTGATTTTGGAAAGTCTGCGCACTGAAATCAAATGAAAGCATGTTTGCCATCATCAGTCATGCAATTTCTTGGGTTCCAAAATCTTAAAGTAGTTAGATGAGCTTGAGGCGTCGACAACATATCTTATATACATATATGTTCCAAAAGAAACAAGCTGTTTAGACTATATTATGTTCAAATTCCTCTCTAAATGCGAATGAACATCAAATCAAACATGTACTGCGTTTTCAAAAAATGCTTGTACAAACTCAATTCAAAGCACATACTTACCTTGCTTATGGAGTCTTCTTAAAGTACAAAGTTTTCTAAAACGATCTGGCAAGAATTAAGAGCCTAGCAGCTCAAATGAATATTTGAGTCAAATGAAGTTTTCTCGTGAATAGACGACAAAAATCAACATCTGCTGTGATGTTGGAAAGTCTGCGCAATGAAATCCAATGAAAACATGTTTGCCATCATCAGTCATGCAATTTCTTGGGTTCCAAAATCTTAAAGTAGTTAGATGAGCTTGAGGGTCGACAACATATCTTATATACATATATGTTCCAAAAGAAACAAGCTGTTTAGACTATATTATGTTCAAATTCCCTCTCTCATCCCTAATGAACATCAAATCAAACATGTACTGCGTTTTAAAAAATGCTTGTACAAACTCAATTCAAAGCACATACTTACCTTGCTTATGGAGTCTTCTTAAAGTACAAAGTTTTCTAAAACGATCTGGCAAGAATTAAGAGCCTAGCAGCTCAAATGAATATTTGAGTCAAATGAAGTTTTCTCGCTGAATAGGCGCCAAAATCAACATCTGCTGTGATTTTGGAAAGTCTTTGCACTGAAATCAAATGAAAGCATGTTTGCCATCATCAGTCATGCAATTTCTTGGGTTCCAAAATCTTAAAGTAGTTAGATGAGCTTGAGGGGTCGACAACATATCTTATATACATATATGTTCCAAAAGAAACAAGCTGTTTAGACTATATTATGTTCAAATTCCCTCTCTCGCGAATGAACATCAAATCAAACATGTACTGCGTTTTCAAAAAGTGCTTGTACAAACTCAATTCAAAGCACATACTTACCTTGCTTATGGAGTCTTCTTAAAGTACAAAGTTTTCTAAAACGATCTGGCAAGAATTAAGAGCCTAGCAGCTCAAATGAATATTTGAGTCAAATGAAGTTTTCTCGCTGAATAGGCAAAAATCAACATCTGCTGTGATTCTGGAAAGTCTCGCACTGAAATCAAATGAAAGCATGTTTGCCATCATCAGTCATGCAATTTCTTGGGTTCCAAAATCTTAAAGTAGTTAGATGAGCTTGAGGGGTCGACAACATATCTTATATACATATATGTTCCAAAAGAAACAAGCTGTTTAGACTATATTATGTTCAAATTCCCTCTCTCTCATGAATGAACATCAAATCAAACATGTACTGCGTTTTCAAAAAGTGCTTATACAAACTCAATTCAAAGCACATACTTACCTTGCTTATGGAGTCTTCTTAAAGTACAAAGTTTTCTAAACGATCTGGCAAGAATTAAGAGCCTAGCAGCTCAAATGAATATTTGAGTCAAATGAAGTTTTCTCGCTGAAAAGACGCCAAAAATCAACATCTGCTGTGATTCTGGCCCGTCTGCGCACTGAAATCAAATGAAAGCACGTGTTTGCCATCATCAGTCATGCAATTTCTTGGGTTCCAAAATCTCAAAGTAGTTAGATGAGCTTGAGGGGTCGACAACATATCTTATATACATATATGTTCCAAAAGAAACCAGCAGTTTAGACGATATTATGTTCAAATTCCCTCTCTCGTCACGAATGAACATCAAATCAAACATGTACTGCGTTTTCAAAAAAGTGCTTATACAAACTCAATTCAAAGCACATACTTACCTTGCTTATGGAGTCTTCTTAAAGTACAAAGTTTTCTAAAACGATCTGGCAAGAATTAAGAGCCTAGCAGCTCAAATGAATATTTGAGTCAAATGAAGTTTTCTCGGCGAATAGACGCTAAAAAATCAACATCTGCTGTGATTTTGGAAAGTCTGCGCACTGAAATCAAATGAAAGCATGTTTGCCATCATCAGTCATGCAATTTCTTGGGTTCCAAAATCTTAAAGTAGTTAGATGAGCTTGAGGGGTCGACAACATATCTTATATACATATATGTTCCAAAAGAAACAAGCTGTTTAGACTATATTATGTTCAAATTCCCTCTCGTCGCGAATGAACATCAAATCAAACATGTACTGCGTTTTCAAAAATGCTTGTACAAACTCAATTCAAAGCACATACTTACCTTGCTTATGGAGTCTTCTTAAAGTACAAAGTTTTCTAAAACGATCTGGCAAGAATTAAGAGCCTAGCAGCTCAAATGAATATTTGAGTCAAATGAAGTTTTCTCGCTGAATAGGCCAAAAATCAACATCTGCTGTGATTCTGGGAAAGTCCTGCGCACTGAAATCAAATGAAAGCATGTTTGCCATCATCAGTCATGCAATTTCTTGGGTTCCAAAATCTTAAAGTAGTTAGATGAGCTTGAGGGGTCGACAACATATCTTATATACATATATGTTCCAAAAGAAACAAGCTGTTTAGACTATATTATGTTCAAATTCCCTCTCTTCGCGAATGAACATCAAATCAAACATGTACTGCGTTTTCAAAAAATGCTTGTACAAACTCAATTCAAAGCACATACTTACCTTGCTTATGGAGTCTTCTTAAAGTACAAAGTTTTCTAAAACGATCTGGCAAGAATTAAGAGCCTAGCAGCTCAAATGAATATTTGAGTCAAATGAAGTTTTCTCGGCGAATAGACGCCAAAAATCAACATCTGCTGTGATTCTGGCCCGTCTGCGCACTGAAATCAAATGAAAGCATGTTTGCCATCATCAGTCATGCAATTTCTTGGGTTCCAAAATCTTAAAGTAGTTAGATGAGCTTGAGGGGTCGACAACATATCTTATATACATATATGTTCCAAAAGAAACAAGCTGTTTAGACTATATTATGTTCAAATTCCCTCTCTCGTCGCGAATGAACATCAAATCAAACATGTACTGCGTTTTCAAAAAATGCTTGTACAAACTCAATTCAAAGCACATACTTACCTTGCTTATGGAGTCTTCTTAAAGTACAAAGTTTTCTAAAACGATCTGGCAAGAATTAAGAGCCTAGCAGCTCAAATGAATATTTGAGTCAAATGAAGTTTTCTCGCTGAAAAGACGCCAAAAATCAACATCTGCTGTGATTTTGGAAAGTCTGCGCACTGAAATCAAATGAAAGCATGTTTGCCATCATCAGTCATGCAATTTCTTGGGTTCCAAAATCTTAAAGTAGTTAGATGAGCTTGAGGGGTCGACAACATATCTTATATACATATATGTTCCAAAAGAAACAAGCTGTTTAGACTATATTATGTTCAAATTCCCTCTCTCGTTGCGAATGAACATCAAATCAAACATGTACTGCGTTTTCAAAAAATGCTTGTACAAACTCAATTCAAAGCACATACTTACCTTGCTTATGGAGTCTTCTTAAAGTACAAAGTTTTCTAAAACGATCTGGCAAGAATTAAGAGCCTAGCAGCTCAAATGAATATTTGAGTCAAATGAAGTTTTCTCGGCGAATAGACGCCAAAAATCAACATCTGCTGTGATTTTGGAAAGTCTCTTACTGAAATCCAATGAAAGAATGTTTGCCATCATCAGTCATGCAATTTCTTGGGTTCCAAAATCTTAAAGTAGTTAGATGAGCTTGAGGGTCGACAACATATCTTATATACATATATGTTCCAAAAAACAAGCTATTTAGACTATATTATGTTCAAATTCCCTCTCTCGTCGCGAATGAACATCAAATCAAACATGTACTGCGTTTTCAAAAAATACTTGTACAAACTCAATTCAAAGCACATACTTACCTTGCTTATGGAGTCTTCTTAAAGTACAAAGTTTTCTAAAACGATCTGGCAAGAATTAAGAGCCTAGCAGCTCAAATGAATATTTGAGTCAAATGAAGTTTTCTCGGCGAATAGACGCCAAAAATCAACATCTGCTGTGATTTTGGAAAGTCTGCGCACTGAAATCAAATGAAAGCACGTTTGCCATCATCAGTCATGCAATTTCTTGGGTTCCAAAATCTTAAAGTAGTTAGATGAGCTTGAGGGGTCGACAACATATCTTATATACATATATGTTCCAAAAGAAACAAGCTGTTTAGACTATATTATGTTCAAATTCCCTCTCTCGTCGCGAATGAACATCAAATCAAACATGTACTGCGTTTTCAAAAAATGCTTGTACAAACTCAATTCAAAGCACATACTTACCTTGCTTATGGAGTCTTCTTAAAGTAGAAAGTTTTCTAAAACGATCTGGCAAGAATTAAGAGCCTAGCAGCTCAAATGAATATTTGAGTCAAATGAAGTTTTCTCGGCGAATAAACGCCAAAAATCTACATCTGCTGTGATTTTGGAAAGTCTGCGCACTGAAATCAAATGAAAGCATGTTTGCCATCATCAGTCATGCAATTTCTTGGGTTCCAAAATCTTAAAGTAGTTAGATGAGCTTGAGGGGTCGACAACATATCTTATATACATATATGTTCCAAAAGAAACAAGCTGTTTAGACTATATTATGTTCAAATTCCCTCTCGTCGCGAATGAACATCAAATCAAACATGTACTGCGTTTTCAAAAAATACTTGTACAAACTCAATTCAAAGCACATACTTACCTTGCTTATGGAGTCTTCTTAAAGTAGAAAGTTTTCTAAAACGATCTGGCAAGAATTAAGAGCCTAGCAGCTCAAATGAATATTTGAGTCAAATGAAGTTTTCTCGCTGAATAGACGCCAAAAATCAACATCTGCTGTGATTTTGGAAAGTCTGCGCACTGACAATCAAATGAAAGCATGTTTGCCATCATCAGTCATGCAATTTCTTGGGTTCCAAAATCTTAAAGTAGTTAGATGAGCTTGAGGGGTCGACAACATATCTTATATACATATATGTTCCAAAAGAAACAAGCTGTTTAGACTATATTATGTTCAAATTCCCTCTCTCGTCACGAATGAACATCAAATCAAACATGTACTGCGTTTTCAAAAGTGCTTGTACAAACTCAATTCAAAGCACATACTTACCTTGCTTATGGAGTCTTCTTAAAGTACAAAGTTTTCTAAAACGATCTGGCAAGAATTAAGAGCCTAGCAGCTCAAATGAATATTTGAGTCAAATGAAGTTTTCGCTGAAAAGACGCCAAAAATCAACATCTGCTGTGATTCTGGAAAAGTCTTACACTGAAATCAAATGAAAGCACGTTTGCCATCATCAGTCATGCAATTTCTTGGGTTCCAAAATCTTAAAGTAGTTAGATGAGCTTGAGGGGTCGACAACATATCTTATATACATATATGTTCCAAAAGAAACAAGCTGTTTAGACTATATTATGTTCAAATTCCCTCTCTCGTCGCAAATGAACATCAAATCAAACATGTACTGCGTTTTCAAAAAATGCTTGTACAAACTCAATTCAAAGCACATACTTACCTTGCTTATGGAGTCTTCTTAAAGTACAAAGTTTTCTAAAACGATCTGGCAAGAATTAAGAGCCTAGCAGCTCAAATGAATATTTGAGTCAAATGAAGTTTTCTCGCTGAAAAGACGACAAAAATCAACATCTGCTGTGATTTTGGAAAGTCTGCGCACTGACATCAAATGAAAGAATGTTTGCCATCATCAGTCATGCAATTTCTTAGGTTCCAAAATCTTAAAGTAGTTAGAAGATCTTGAGGGGTCGACAACATATCTTATATACATATATGTTCCAAAAGAAACAAGCTGTTTAGACTATATTATGTTCAAATTCCCTCTCTCGTCGCGAATGAACATCAAATCAAACATGTACTGCGTTTTCAAAAAATGCTTGTACAAACTCAATTCAAAGCACATACTTACCTTGCTTATGGAGTCTTCTTAAAGTACAAAGTTTTCTAAAACGATCTGGCAAGAATTAAGAGCCTAGCAGCTCAAATGAATATTTGAGTCAAATGAAGTTTTCTCGGCGAATAGACGCCAAAATCAACATCTGCTGTGATTTTGGAAAGTCTTTGCACTGAAATCAAATGAAAGCATGTTTGCCATCATCAGTCATGCAATTTCTTGGGTTCCAAAATCTTAAAGTAGTTAGATGAGCTTGAGGGGTCGACAACATATCTTATATACATATATGTTCCAAAAGAAACAAGCTGTTTAGACTATATTATGTTCAAATTCCCTCTCTCGTCGCGAATGAACATCAAATCAAACATGTACTGCGTTTTCAAAAAATGCTTGTACAAACTCAATTCAAAGCACATACTTACCTTGCTTATGGAGTCTTCTTAAAGTACAAAGTTTTCTAAAACGATCTGGCAAGAATTAAGAGCCTAGCAGCTCAAATGAATATTTGAGTCAAATGAAGTTTTCCTGGCTGAAAAGACGCCAAAAATCAACATCTGCTGTGATTTTGGAAAGTCTGCGCACTGAAATCAAATGAAAGCATGTTTGCCATCATCAGTCATGCAATTTCTTGGGTTCCAAAATCTTAAAGTAGTTAGATGAGCTTGAGGGGTCGACAATATATCTTATATACATATATGTTCCAAAAGAAAAAAGTTGTTTAGACCATATTATGTTCAAATTCCCTCTCTCGTCGCGAATGAACATCAAATCAAACATGTACTGCGTTTTCAAAAAAGTGCTTGTACAAACTCAATTCAAAGCACATACTTACCTTGCTTATGGAGTCTTCTTAAAGTACAAAGTTTTCTAAAACGATCTGGCAAGAATTAAGAGCCTAGCAGCTCAAATGAATATTTGAGTCAAATGAAGTTTTCTCGGTGAATAGACGACAAAAATCAACATCTGCTGTGATTTGGGAAAGTCTGCGCACTGAAATCAAATGAAAGAATGTTTGCCATCATCAGTCATGCAATTTCTTGGGTTCCAAAATCTTAAAGTAGTTAGAAGATCTAGAGGGGTCGACAACATATCTTATATACATATATGTTCCAAAAGAAACAAGCTGTTTAGACTATATTATGTTCAAATTCCTCTCTCATGAATGAACATCAAATCAAACATGTACTGCGTTTTCAAAAAATACTATTATGCAAACTCAATTCAAAGCACATACTTACCTTGCTTATGGAGTCTTCTTAAAGTACAAAGTTTTCTAAAACGATCTGGCAAGAATTAAGAGCCTAGCAGCTCAAATGAATATTTGAGTCAAATGAAGTTTTCTCGGCGAATAGACGCCAAAAATCAACATCTGCTGTGATTTTGGAAAGTCCAGCACTGAAATCAAATGAAAGCATGTTTGCCATCATCAGTCATGCAATTTCTTGGGTTCCAAAATCTTAAAGTAGTTAGATGAGCTTGAGGGTCGACAACATATCTTATATACATATATGTTCCAAAAAAGAAACAAGCTGTTTAGACTATATTATGTTCAAATTCTCTCTCGTCATGAATGAACATCAAATCAAACATCTACTGCGTTTTCAAAGAAGTGCTTATGCAAACTCAATTCAAAGCACATACTTACCTTGCTTATGGAGTCTTCTTAAAGTACAAAGTTTTCTAAAACGATCTGGCAAGAATTAAGAGCCTAGCAGCTCAAATGAATATTTGAGTCAAATGAAGTTTTCGCTGAAAAGACGCCAAAAATCAACATCTGCTGTGATTTTGGAAAGTCTGCGCACTGAAATCAAATGAAAGCATGTTTGCCATCATCAGTCATGCAATTTCTTGGGTTCCAAAATCTTAAAGTAGTTAGATGAGCTTGAGGGGTCGACAACATATCTTATATACATATATGTTCCAAAAGAAACAAGCTGTTTAGACTATATTGTGTTCAAATTCCCTCTCGTCGTGAATGAACATCAAATCAAACATGTACTGCGTTTTCAAAAAAGTGCTTATGCAAACTCAATTCAAAGCACATACTTACCTTGCTTATGGAGTCTTCTTAAAGTACAAAGTTTTCTAAAACGATCTGGCAAGAATTAAGAGCCTAGCAGCTCAAATGAATATTTGAGTCAAATGAAGTTTTCTCGGCGAATAGACGCCAAAAATCAACATCTGCTGTGATTTTGGAAAGTCTGCGCACTGAAATCAAATGAAAGCACGTTTGCCATCATCAGTCATGCAATTTCTTAGCTTCCAAAATCTTAAAGTAGTTAGATGAGCTTGAGGGGTCGACAACATGTCTTATATACATATATGTTCCAAAAGAAACAAGCTGTTTAGACTATATTATGTTCAAATTCCCTCTCTCGTCGCGAATGAACATCAAATCAAACATGTACTGCGTTTTCAAAAAATACTTGTACAAACTCAATTCAAAGCACATACTTACCTTGCTTATGGAGTCTTCTTAAAGTACAAAGTTTTCTAAAACGATCTGGCAAGAATTAAGAGCCTAGCAGTTCAAATGAATATTCTAGTCAAATGAAGTTTTCTCGCTGAAAAGACGCCAAAAATCAACATCTGCTGTGATTTGGGAAAGTCTGCGCACTGACATCAAATGAAAGCACGTTTGCCATCATCAGTCATGCAATTTCTTGGGTTCCAAAATCTTAAAGTAGTTAGAAGATCTTGAGGGGTCGACAATATATCTTATATACATATATGTTCCATAAGAAACAAGCTGTTTAGACTATATTATGTTCAAATTCCCTCTCTCGTCGCGAATGAACATCAAATCAAACATGTACTGCGTTTTCAAAAAATACTTGTACAAACTCAATTCAAAGCACATACTTACCTTGCTTATGGAGTCTTCTTAAAGTAGAAAGTTTTCTAAAACGATCTGGCAAGAATTAAGAGCCTAGCAGCTCAAATGAATATTTGAGTCAAATGAAGTTTTTCGCTGAATAGACGCCAAAATCAACATCTGCTGTGATTTTGGCCCTCTGCGACTGAAATCAAATGAAAGCATGTTTGCCATCATCAGTCATGCAATTTCTTGGGTTCCAAAATCTTAAAGTAGTTAGATGAGCTTGAGGGTCGACAACATATCTTATATACATATATAGGTTCCAAAATAAAACAAGCTGTTTAGACTATATTATGTTCAAATTCCCTCTCTCGTCATGAATGAACATCAAATCAAACATGTACTGCGTTTTCAAAAAAGTGCTTATGCAAACTCAATTCAAAGCACATACTTACCTTGCTTATGGAGTCTTCTTAAAGTACAAAGTTTTCTAAAACGATCTGGCAAGAATTAAGAGCCTAGCAGCTCAAATGAATATTTGAGTCAAATGAAGTTTTCTCGGCGAATAGACGCCAAAAATCAACATCTGCTGTGATTTTGGCCCTCAAGCACTGAAATCAAATGAAAGCATGTTTGCCATCATCAGTCATGCAATTTCTTGGGTTCCAAAATCTTAAAGTAGTTAGATGAGCTTGAGGGGTCGACAACATATCTTATATACATATATGTTCCAAAAGAAACAAGCTGTTTAGACTATATTATGTTCAAATTCCCTCTCTCGTCACGAATGAACATCAAATCAAACATGTACTGCGTTTTCAAAAAAATGCTTGTACAAACTCAATTCAAAGCACATACTTACCTTGCTTATGGAGTCTTCTTAAAGTACAAAGTTTTCTAAAACGATCTGGCAAGAATTAAGAGCCTAGCAGCTCAAATGAATATTTGAGTCAAATGAAGTTTTCTCGGCAAATAGACGCCAAAATCAACATCTGCTGTGATTTTGGAAAGTCTGCACACTGACATCAAATGAAAGCATGTTTGCCATCATCAGTCATGCAATTTCTTGGGTTCCAAAATCTTAAAGTAGTTAGATGAGCTTGAGGGGTCGACAACATATCTTATATACATATATGTTCCAAAAGAAACAAGCTGTTTAGACTATATTATGTTCAAATTCCCTCTCTCGTCGCGAATGAACATCAAATCAAACATGTACTGCGTTTTCAAAAAATGCTTATACAAACTCAATTCAAAGCACATACTTACCTTTGCTTATGGAGTCTTCTTAAAGTACAAAGTTTTCTAAAACGATCTGGCAAGAATTAAGAGCCTAGCAGCTCAAATGAATATTTGAGTCAAATGAAGTTTTCTCTGAATAGACGCCAAAAATCAACATCTGCTGTGATTTTGGAAAGTCTGCACTGAAATCAAATGAAAGCATGTTTGCCATCATCAGTCATGCAATTTCTTGGGTTCCAAAATCTTAAAGTAGTTAGATGAGCTTGAGGGGTCGACAACATATCTTATATACATATATGTTCCAAAAGAAACAAGCTGTTTAGACTATATTATGTTCAAATTCCATCTCTCGTCGCGAATGAACATCAAATCAAACATGTACTGCGTTTTCAAAAAATGCTTGTACAAACTCAATTCAAAGCACATACTTACCTTGCTTATGGAGTCTTCTTAAAGTACAAAGTTTTCTAAAACGATCTGGCAAGAATTAAGAGCCTAGCAGCTCAAATGAATATTTGAGTCAAATGAAGTTTTCTCGCTGAAAAGACGCCAAAAATCAACATCTGCTGTGATTCTGGAAAGTCTGCGCACTGAAATCAAATGAAAGCATGTTTGCCATCATCAGTCATGCAATTTCTTGGGTTCCAAAATCTTAAAGTAGTTAGATGAGCTTGAGGGTCGACAACATATCTTATATACATATATGTTCCAAAAGAAAAAAGCTTTTTAGACTATATTATGTTCAAATTCCCTCTCTCGTCGCGAATGAACATCAAATCCAACATGTATCATGCTTTCAAAAATGCTTGTACAAACTCAATTCAAAGCACATACATACCTTGCTTATGGAGTCTTCTTAAAGTACAAAGTTTTCTAAAACGATCTGGCAAGAATTAAGAGCCTAGCAGCTCAAATGAATATTTGAGTCAAATGAAGTTTTCGCTTGAAAAGACGCCAAAAATCAACATCTGCTGTGATTTTGGCCTGAAAGCACTGAAATCAAATGAAAGCATGTTTGCCATCATCAGTCATGCAATTTCTTGGGTTCCAAAAACCTTAAAGTAGTTAGATGAGCTTGAGGGGTCGACAACATATCTTATATACATATATGTTCCAAAAGAAACAAGCTGTTTAGACTATATTATGTTCAAATTCCTCTCTCAACGAATGAACATCAAATCAAACATGTACTGCGTTTTCAAAAAAGTACTTATGCAAACTCAATTCAAAGCACATACTTACCTTGCTTATGGAGTCTTCTTAAAGTACAAAGTTTTCTAAAACGATCTGGCAAGAATTAAGAGCCTAGCAGCTCAAAATGAAA
>NW_024401716.1:32963-95570 GCF_016859285.1 Xiphias gladius | reverse complement strand
GTTCCAAAAGAAACAAGCTGTTTAGACTATATTGTGTTCAAATTCCCTCTCTAAATGGCGAATGAACATCAAATCAAACATGTACTGCGTTTTCAAAAAAGTGCTTATGCAAACTCAATTCAAAGCACATACTTACCTTGCTTATGGAGTCTTCTTAAAGTAAAAAGTTTTCTAAAACGATCTGGCAAGAATTAAGAGCCTAGCAGCTCAAATGAATATTTGAGTCAAATGAAGTTTTCTCGTGAATAGGCGCCAAAATCAACATCTGCTGTGATTCTGGAAAGTAATGTACTGAAATCAAATGAAAGCATGTTTGCCATCATCAGTCATGCAATTTCTTGGGTTCCAAAATCTTAAAGTAGTTAGATGAGCTTGAGTGGTCGACAACATATCTTATATACATATATGTTCCAAAAGAAACAAGCTGTTTAGACTATATTGTGTTCAAATTCCCTCTCAAATCGCGAATGAACATCAAATCAAACATGTACTGCGTTTTCAAAAAAGTGCTTATGCAAACTCAATTCAAAGCACATACTTACCTTGCTTATGGAGTCTTCTTAAAGTACAAAGTTTTCTAAAACGATCTGGCAAGAATTAAGAGCCTAGCAGCTCAAATGAATATTTCAGTCAAATGAAGTTTTCGCTGAAAACGCCAAAAATTGAATAGGCGTAAAAATCAACATCTGCTGTGATTTTGGAAAGTCTGCTTACTGAAATCAAATGAAAGCATGTTTGCCATCATCAGTCATGCAATTTCTTAGGTTCCAAAATCTTAAAGTAGTTAGATGAGCTTGAGGGGTCGACAACATGTCTTATATACATATATGTTCCAAAGAAAAAAGCTGTTTAGACTATATTATGTTCAAATTCCTCTCTCGTCACGAATGAACATCAAATCAAACATGTACTGCGTTTTCAAAAAAGTGCTTATGCAAACTCAATTCAAAGCACATACTTACCTTGCTTATGGAGTCTTCTTAAAGTACAAAGTTTTCTAAAACGATCTGGCAAGAATTAAGAGCCTAGCAGCTCAAATGAATATTTGAGTCAAATGAAGTTTTCTCGTGAATAGGCCAAAATCAACATCTGCTGTGATTTTGGAAAGTCTGCGCACTGAAATCAAATGAAAGCATGTTTGCCATCATCAGTCATGCAATTTCTTGGGTTCCAAAATCTTAAAGTAGTTAGATGAGCTTGAGGGGTCGACAACATATCTTATATACATATATGTTCCAAAAGAAACAAGCTGTTTAGACTATATTATGTTCAAATTCCTCTCTAAATCGCGAATGAACATCAAATCAAACATGTACTGCGTTTTCAAAAAAGTGCTTATGCAAACTCAATTCAAAGCACATACTTACCTTGCTTATGGAGTCTTCTTAAAGTACAAAGTTTTCTAAAACGATCTGGCAAGAATTAAGAGCCTAGCAGCTCAAATGAATATTTGAGTCAAATGAAGTTTTCTCGTCGAATAGGCGCCAAAATCAACATCTGCTGTGATTTTGGAAAGTCTGCGCACTGAAATCAAATGAAAGCATGTTTGCCATCATCAGTCATGCAATTTCTTGGGTTCCAAAATCTTAAAGTAGTTAGATGAGCTTGAGGGGTCGACAACATGTCTTATATACATATATGTTCCAAAAGAAACAAGCTGTTTAGACTATATTCTGTTCATAGTCCGTCTCTCGCAGCGAATGAACATCAAATCAAACATGTACTGCGTTTTCAAAAAAGTGCTTATGCAAACTCAATTCAAAGCACATACTTACCTTGCTTATGGAGTCTTCTTAAAGTACAAAGTTTTCCTAAACGATCTGGCAAGAATTAAGAGCCTAGCAGCTCAAATGAATATTTGAGTCAAATGAAGTTTTCGCTGAAAAGATGCCAAAAATCAACATCTGCAGTGATTCTGGCCCGTCTGCGCACTGAAATCAAATGAAAGCATGTTTGCCATCATCAGTCATGCAATTTGTTGGGTTCCAAAATCTTAAAGTAGTTAGATGAGCTTGAGGGGTCGACAACATATCTTATATACATATATGTTCCAAAAAGAAACAAGCTGTTTAGACTATATTATGTTCAAATTCCCTCTCTCGTCGCGAATGAACATCAAATCAAACATGTACTGCGTTTTCAAAAAAGTGCTTATGCAAACTCAATTCAAAGCACATACTTACCTTGCTTATGGAGTCTTCTTAAAGTACAAAGTTTTCTAAAACGATCTGGCAAGAATTAAGAGCCTAGCAGCTCAAATGAATATTTGAGTCAAATGAAGTTTTCTCGCTGAAAAGACGCCAAAAAATCAACATCTGCTGTGATTTTGGAGAAATCAAATGAAAGAGTCAAATGAAGTTTTCTCGGCGAATAGACGCCAAAAATCAACATCTGCTGTGATTTTGGAAAGTCTGCGCACTGAAATCAAATGAAAGCATGTTTGCCATCATCAGTCATGCAATTTCTTGGGTTCCAAAATCTTAAAGTAGTTAGAAGATCTTGAGGGGTCGACAACATATCTTATATACATATATGTTCCAAAAGAAACAAGCTGTTTAGACTATATTATGTTCAAATTCCCTCTCTCGTCGCGAATGAACATCAAATCAAACATGTACTGCGTTTTTAAAAAATACTTGTACAAACTCAATTCAAAGCACATACTTACCTTGCTTATGGAGTCTTCTTAAAGTACAAAGTTTTCTAAAACGATCTGGCAAGAATTAAGAGCCTAGCAGCTCAAATGAATATTTGAGTCAAATGAAGTTTTCTCGCTGAAAAGACGCCAAAAATCAACATCTGCAGTGATTCTGGCCCGTCTGCGCACTGAAATCAAATGAAAGCATGTTTGCCATCATCAGTCATGCAATTTCTTGGGTTCCAAAATCTTAAAGTAGTTAGATGAGCTTGAGGGGTCGACAACATATCTTATATACATATATGTTCCAAAAGAAACAAGCTGTTTAGACTATATTATGTTCAAATTCCCTCTCGTCATGAATGAACATCAAATCAAACATGTACTGCGTTTTCAAAAAAGTGCTTATGCAAACTCAATTCAAAGCACATACTTACCTTGCTTATGGAGTCTTCTTAAAGTAGAAAGTTTTCTAAAACGATCTGGCAAGAATTAAGAGCCTAGCAGCTCAAATGAATATTTGAGTCAAATGAAGTTTTCTCGCTGATAAGACGCCAAAAATCAACATCTGCTGTGATTTTGGAAAGTCTGCGCACTGAAATCAAATGAAAGCATGTTTGCCATCATCAGTCATGCAATTTCTTGGGTTCCAAAATCTTAAAGTAGTTAGATGAGCTTGAGGGGTCGACAACATATCTTATATACATATATGTTCCAAAAAAAAAAGCTGTTTAGACTATATTATGTTCAAGTTCCCTCTCTGGTCTTGAATGAACATCAAATCAAACATGTACTGCGTTTTCAAAAAATGCTTGTACAAACTCAATTCAAAGCACATACTTACCTTGCTTATGGAGTCTTCTTAAAGTACAAAGTTTTCTAAAACGATCTGGCAAGAATTAAGAGCCTAGCAGCTCAAATGAATATTTGAGTCAAATGAAGTTTTCTCGCTGAAAAGACGCCAAAAATCAACATCTGCTGTGATTTTGGAAAGTCTGCGCACTGAAATCAAATGAAAGCATGTTTGCCATCATCAGTCATGCAATTTCTTGGGTTCCAAAATCTTAAAGTAGTTAGATGAGCTTGAGGGGTCGACAACATATCTTATATACATATATGTTCCAAAAGAAACAAGCTGTTTAGACTATATTATGTTCAAATTCCCCTCTCGTCGCGAATGAACATCAAATCAAACATGTACTGCGTTTTCAAAAAATGCTTGTACAAACTCAATTCAAAGCACATACTTACCTTGCTTATGGAGTCTTCTTAAAGTACAAAGTTTTCTAAAACGATCTGGCAAGAATTAAGAGCCTAGCAGCTCAAATGAATATTTGAGTCAAATGAAGTTTTCTCGGCGAATAGACGCCAAAAATCAACATCTGCTGTGATTCTGGCCCGTGTGCGCACTGAAATCAAATGAAAGCATGTTTGCCATCATCAGTCATGCAATTTCTTGGGTTCCAAAATCTTAAAGTAGTTAGATGAGCTTGAGGGGTCGACAACATATCTTATATACATATATGTTCCAAAAGAAACAAGCTGTTTAGACTATATTGTGTTCAAATTCCCTCTCTCGTCGCGAATGAACATCAAATCAAACATGTACTGCGTTTTCAAAAAAGTGCTTATGCAAACTCAATTCAAAGCACATACTTACCTTGCTTATGGAGTCTTCTTAAAGTACAAAGTTTTCTAAAACGATCTGGCAAGAATTAAGAGCCTAGCAGCTCAAATGAATATTTGAGTCAAATGAAGTTTTCTCGCTGAAAAGACGCCAAAAATCAACATCTGCTGTGATTTTGGAAAGTCTGCGCACTGAAATCAAATGAAAGCACGTTTGCCATCATCAGTCATGCAATTTCTTAAAAATCAACATCTGCTGTGATTTTGGAAAGTCTGCGCACTGAAATCAAATGAAAGCATGTTTGCCATCATCAGTCATGCAATTTCTTAGCTTCCAAAATCTTAAAGTAGTTAGATGAGCTTGAGGGGTCGACAACATGTCTTATATACATATATGTTCCAAAAGAAACAAGCTGTTTAGACTATATTATGTTCAAATTCCCTCTCTCTTCGAGAATGAACATCAAATCAAACATGTACTGCGTTTTCAAAAAATGCTTGTACAAACTCAATTCAAAGCACATACTTACCTTGCTTATGGAGTCTTCTTAAAGTACAAAGTTTTCTAAAACGATCTGGCAAGAATTAAGAGCCTAGCAGCTCAAATGAATATTT
This sequence comes from Xiphias gladius, assembly GCF_016859285.1. Classification (NCBI taxonomy): domain Eukaryota; kingdom Metazoa; phylum Chordata; class Actinopteri; order Istiophoriformes; family Xiphiidae; genus Xiphias; species Xiphias gladius. Next base: position 90,691 of record NW_024401716.1, on the reverse strand, counting down.
GAGTCAAATGAAGTTTTCTCGGCGAATAGACGCCAAAAATCAACATCTGCTGTGATTTTGGAAAGTCTCTTACTGAAATCAAATGAAAGCATGTTTGCCATCATCAGTCATGCAATTTCTTGGGTTCCAAAATCTTAAAGTAGTTAGAAGAGCTTGAGGGTCGACAACATATCTTATATACATATATGTTCCAAAAAACAAGCTGTTTAGACTATATTATGTTCAAATTCCCTCTCTGGTCTTGAATGAACATCAAATCAAACATGTACTGCGTTTTCAAAAAATGCTTGTACAAACTCAATTCAAAGCACATACTTACCTTGCTTATGGAGTCTTCTTAAAGTACAAAGTTTTCTAAAACGATCTGGCAAGAATTAAGAGCCTAGCAGCTCAAATGAATATTTGAGTCAAATGAAGTTTTCTCGTTGAATAGACGCCAAAAATCAACATCTGCTGTGATTTTGGAAAGTCTGCGCACTGAAATCAAATGAAAGCATGTTTGCCATCATCAGTCATGCAATTTCTTGGGTTCCAAAATCTTAAAGTAGTTAGATGAGCCTGAGGGTCGACAACATATCTTATATACATATATGTTCCAAAAGAAAAAAGCTTTTTAGACTATATTATGTTCAAATTCCCTCTCTCGTCATGAAATGAACATCAAATCAAACATGTACTGCGTTTTCAAAAAGTGCTTATTCAAACTCAATTCAAAGCACATACTTACCTTGCTTATGGAGTCTTCTTAAAGTACAAAGTTTTCTAAAACGATCTGGCAAGAATTAAGAGCCTAGCAGCTCAAATGAATATTTGAGTCAAATGAAGTTTTCTCGAATAGACGCCAAAAATCAACATCTGCTGTGATTTTGGAAAGTCTGCGCACTGAAATCAAATGAAAGCATGTTTGCCATCATCAGTCATGCAATTTCTTGGGTTCCAAAATCTTAAAGTAGTTAGATGAGCTTGAGGGGTCGACAACATGTCTTATATACATATATGTTCCAAAAGAAACAAGCTGTTTAGACTATATTATGTTCAAATTCCCTCTCTCGTCGTGAATGAACATCAAATCAAACATGTACTGCGTTTTCAAAAAGTGCTTATGCAAACTCAATTCAAAGCACATACTTACCTTGCTTATGGAGTCTTCTTAAAGTACAAAGTTTTCTAAAACGATCTGGCAAGAATTAAGAGCCTAGCAGCTCAAATGAATATTTGAGTCAAATGAAGTTTTCTCGGCGAATAGACGCCAAAAATCAACATCTGCTGTGATTTTGGAAAGTCTGCACTGAAATCAAATGAAAGCATGTTTGCCATCATCAGTCATGCAATTTCTTGGGTTCCAAAATCTTAAAGTAGTTAGATGAGCTTGAGGGGTCGACAACATATCTTATATACATATATGTTCCAAAAGAAACAAGCTGTTTAGACTATATTATGTTCAAATTCCCTCTCTCGTCGCGAATGAACATCAAATCAAACATGTACTGCGTTTTCAAAAAATGCTTGTACAAACTCAATTCAAAGCACATACTTACCTTGCTTATGGAGTCTTCTTAAAGTACAAAGTTTTCTAAAACGATCTGGCAAGAATTAAGAGCCTAGCAGCTCAAATGAATATTTGAGTCAAATGAAGTTTTTCGCTGAATAGACGCCAAAAATCAACATCTGCTGTGATTTTGGCCGTCTGCGCACTGAAATCAAATGAAAGCATAAATCAAATGAAAACATGTATGCAAACATCAGTCATGCAATTTCTTGGGTTCCAAAATCTTAAAGTAGTTAGATGAGCTTGAGAGGTCGACAACATATCTTATATACATATATGTTCCAAAAGAAACAAGCTGTTTAGACTATATTATGTTCAAATTCCCTCTCTCATCGCGAATGAACATCAAATCAAACATGTACTGCGTTTTCAAAAAATGCTTGTACAAACTCAATTCAAAGCACATACATACCTTGCTTATGGAGTCTTCTTAAAGTACAAAGTTTTCTAAAACGATCTGGCAAGAATTAAGAGCCTAGCAGCTCAAATGAATATTTGAGTCAAATGAAGTTTTTCTCGGCGAATAGACGCCAAAAATCAACATCTGCTGTGATTTTGGAAAGTCTGCGCACTGAAATCAAATGAAAGCATGTTTGCCATCATCAGTCATGCAATTTCTTGGGTTCCAAAATCTTAAAGTAGTTAGATGAGCTTGAGGGGTCGACAACATGTCTTATATACATATATGTTCCAAAAGAAACAAGCTGTTTAGACTATATTATGTTCAAATTCCCTCTCTCGCGAATGAACATCAAATCAAACATGTACTGCGTTTTCAAAAAATGCTTGTACAAACTCAATTCAAAGCACATACTTACCTTGCTTATGGAGTCTTCTTAAAGTACAAAGTTTTCTAAAACGATCTGGCAAGAATTAAGAGCCTAGCAGCTCAAATGAATATTTGAGTCAAATGAAGTTTTCTCACTGAAAAGACGCCAAAAATCAACATCTGCTGTGATTTTGGAAAGTCTGCGCACTGAAATCAAATGAAAGCATGTTTGCCATCATCAGTCATGCAATTTCTTGGGTTCCAAAATCTTAAAGTAGTTAGAAGATCTTGAGGGGTCGACAACATATCTTATATACATATATGTTCCAAAAGAAACAAGCTGTTTAGACTATATTATGTTCAAATTCCCTCTCTCGTTCGCGAATGAACATCAAATCAAACATGTACTGCGTTTTCAAAAAAGTGCTTATGCAAACTCAATTCAAAGCACATACTTACCTTGCTTATGGAGTCTTCTTAAAGTACAAAGTTTTCTAAAACGATCTGGCAAGAATTAAGAGCCTAGCAGCTCAAATGAATATTTGAGTCAAATGAAGTTTTCTCGGCGAATAGACGCCAAAAATCAACATCTGCTGTGATTTTGGAAAGTCTGCGCACTGAAATCAAATGAAAGAATGTTTGCCATCATCAGTCATGCAATTTCTTGGGTTCCAAAATCTTAAAGTAGTTAGATGAGCTTGAGGGGTCGACAACATATCTTATATACATATATGTTCCAAAAGAAACAAGCTGTTTAGACTATATTATGTTCAAATTCCCTCTCTCGTCGCGAATGAACATCAAATCAAACATGTACTGCGTTTTCAAAAAATGCTTGTACAAACTCAATTCAAAGCACATACTTACCTTGCTTATGGAGTCTTCTTAAAGTACAAAGTTTTCTAAAACGATCTGGCAAGAATTAAGAGCCTAGCAGCTCAAATGAATATTTGAGTCAAATGAAGTTTTCTCGGCGAATAGGCGTAAAATCAACATCTGCTGTGATTTTGGAAAGTCTGCGCACTGAAATCAAATGAAAGCATGTTTGCCATCATCAGTCATGCAATTTCTTGGGTTCCAAAATCTTAAAGTAGTTAGATGAGCTTGAGGGGTCGACAACATGTCTTATATACATATATGTTCCAAAAGAAACAAGCTGTTTAGACTATATTATGTTCAAATTCCCTCTCTCGTCATGAATGAACATCAAATCAAACATGTACTGCGTTTTCAAAAAAGTGCTTATGCAAACTCAATTCAAAGCACATACTTACCTTGCTTATGGAGTCTTCTTAAAGTACAAAGTTTTCTAAAACGATCTGGCAAGAATTAAGAGCCTAGCAGCTCAAATGAATATTTGAGTCAAATGAAGTTTTCTCGGCGAATAGACGCCAAAAATCAACATCTGCTGTGATTTTGGAAAGTCTGCGCACTGAAATCAAATGAAAGCATGTTTGCCATCATCAGTCATGCAATTTCTTGGGTTCCAAAATCTTAAAGTAGTTAGATGAGCTTGAGGGGTCGACAACATATCTTATATACATATATGTTCCAAAAGAAACAAGCTGTTTAGACTATATTATGTTCAAATTCCCTCTCGTCGCGAATGAACATCAAATCAAACATGTACTGCGTTTTCAAAAAATGCTTGTACAAACTCAATTCAAAGCACATACTTACCTTGCTTATGGAGTCTTCTTAAAGTACAAAGTTTTCTAAAACGATCTGGCAAGAATTAAGAGCCTAGCAGCTCAAATGAATATTTGAGTCAAATGAAGTTTTCTCGCTGAAAAGACACCAAAAATCAACATCTGCTGTGATTCTGGCCCGTCTGCGCACTGAAATCAAATGAAAGCATGTTTGCCATCATCAGTCATGCAATTTCTTGGGTTCCAAAATCTTAAAGTAGTTAGATGAGCTTGAGGGGTCGACAACATGTCTTATATACATATATGTTCCAAAAGAAACAAGCTGTTTAGACTATATTGTGTTCAAATTCCCTCTCTCGTTGCGAATGAACATCAAATCAAACATGTACTGCGTTTTCAAAAAAGTGCTTATGCAAACTCAATTCAAAGCACATACTTACCTTGCTTATGGAGTCTTCTTAAAGTACAAAGTTTTCTAAAACGATCTGGCAAGAATTAAGAGCCTAGCAGCTCAAATGAATATTTGAGTCAAATTAAGTTTTTCTCGGCGAATAGACGCCAAAAATCAACATCTGCTGTGATTTTGGAAAGTCTGCGCACTGAAATCAAATGAAAGCACGTTTGCCATCATCAGTCATGCAATTTCTTGGGTTCCAAACCATGTGGAGGAGTCAAATGAAGTTTTCTCGGCGAATAGACGCCAAAAATCAACATCTGCTGTGATTTTGGAAAGTCTGCGCACTGAAATCAAATGAAAACATGTTTGCCATCATCAGTCATGCAATTTCTTGGGTTCCAAAATCTTAAAGTAGTTAGATGATCTTGAGGGGTCGACAACATGTCTTATATACATATATGTTCCAAAGAAAAAAGCTGTTTAGACTATATTATGTTCAAATTCCCTCTCTCGTCGCGAATGAACATCAAATCAAACATGTACTGCGTTTTCAAAAAATGCTTGTACAAACTCAATTCAAAGCACATACTTACCTTGCTTATGGAGTCTTCTTAAAGTAGAAAGTTTTCTAAAACGATCTGGCAAGAATTAAGAGCCTAGAAGCTCAAATTGATATTTGAATCAAATGAAGTTTTCTCGGCGAATAGACGCCAAAAATCAACATCTGCTGTGATTTTGGAAAGTCTGCGCACTGAAATCAAATGAAAGCACGTTTGCCATCATCAGTCATGCAATTTCTTGGGTTCCAAATCAACATCTGCTGTGATTTCTGACATCAAATGAAAGCATGTTTGCCATCATCAGTCATGCAATTTCTTGGGTTCCAAAATCTTAAAGTAGTTAGATGAGCTTGAGGGGTCGACAACATATCTTATATACATATATGTTCCAAAAGAAACAAGCTGTTTAGACTATATTATGTTCAAATTCCCTCTCTCGTCGCGAATGAACATCAAATCAAACATGTACTGCGTTTTCAAAAAATGCTTGTACAAACTCAATTCAAAGCACATACTTACCTTGCTTATGGAGTCTTCTTAAAGTACAAAGTTTTCTAAAACGATCTGGCAAGAATTAAGAGCCTAGCAGCTCAAATGAATATTTGAGTCAAATGAAGTTTTCTCGCTGAAAAGACACCAAAAATCAACATCTGCTGTGATTCTGGCCCGTTTGCGCACTGAAATCAAATGAAAGCATGTTTGCCATCATCAGTCATGCAATTTGTTGGCTTACAAAATCTTAAAGTAGTTAGATGAGCTTGAGGGGTCGACAACATATCTTATATACATATATGTTCCAAAAGAAACAAGCTGTTTAGACTATATTGTGTTCAAATTCCCTCTCTCGTTGCGAATGAACATCAAATCAAACATGTACTGCGTTTTCAAAAAAGTGCTTATGCAAACTCAATTCAAAGCACATACTTACCTTGCTTATGGAGTCTTCTGAAAGTACAAAGTTTTCTAAAACGATCTGGCAAGAATTAAGAGCCTAGCAGCTCAAATGAATATTTGAGTCAAATGAAGTTTTCTCGGCGAATAGACGCCAAAAATCAACATCTGCTGTGATTTTGGAAAGTCTGCGCACTGAAATCAAATGAAAGCACGTTTGCCATCATCAGTCATGCAATTTCTTGGGTTGCAAAAGTCAAATGAAGTTTTCCAAAAATCAACATCTGCTGTGATTTACTGACATCAAATGAAAGCATGTTTGCCATCATCAGTCATGCAATTTCTTGGGTTCCAAAATCTTAAAGTAGTTAGATGAGCTTGAGGGGTCGACAACATATCTTATATACATATATGTTCCAAAAGAAACAAGCTGTTTAGACTATATTATGTTCAAATTCCCTCTCTTCGCGAATGAACATCAAATCAAACATGTACTGCGTTTTCAAAAAATGCTTGTACAAACTCAATTCAAAGCACATACTTACCTTGCTTATGGAGTCTTCTTAAAGTACAAAGTTTTCTAAAACGATCTGGCAAGAATTAAGAGCCTAGCAGCTCAAATGAATATTTGAGTCAAATGAAGTTTTCTCGGCGAATAGACGCCAAAAATCAACATCTGCTGTGATTTTGGAAAGTCTGCGCACTGAAATCAAATGAAAGCATGTTTGCCATCATCAGTCATGCAATTTCTTGGGTTCCAAAATCTTAAAGTAGTTAGATGAGCTTGAGGGGTCGACAACATATCTTATATATATATATGTTCCAAAAGAAACAAGCTGTTTAGACTATATTATGTTCAAATTCCCTCTCTCGATGCGAATGAACATCAAATCAAACATGTACTGCGTTTTCAAAAAATGCTTATGCAAACTCAATTCAAAGCACATACTTACCTTGCTTATGGAGTCTTCTTAAAAGTACAAAGTTTTCTAAAACGATCTGGCAAGAATTAAGAGCCTAGCAGCTCAAATGAATATTTGAGTCAAATGAAGTTTTCTCGTGAATAGACGCCAAAAATCAACATCTGCTGTGATTTTGGAAAGTCTGCGCACTGAAATCAAATGAAAGCATGTTTGCCATCATCAGTCATGCAATTTCTTGGGTTCCAAAATCTTAAAGTAGTTAGATGAGCTTGAGGGGTCGACAACATATCTTATATACATATATGTTCCAAAAGAAACAAGCTGTTTAGACTATATTGTGTTCAAATTCCCTCTCGTCATGAATGATGAACATCAAATCAAACATGTACTGCGTTTTCAAAAAAGTGCTTATGCAAACTCAATTCAAAGCACATACTTACCTTGCTTATGGAGTCTTCTTAAAGTACAAAGTTTTCTAAAACGATCTGGCAAGAATTAAGAGCCTAGCAGCTCAAATGAATATTTGAGTCAAATGAAGTTTTCTCGGCGAATAGACGCCAAAAATCAACATCTGCTGTGATTTTGGAAAGTCTGCGCACTGACATCAAATGAAAGAATGTTTGCCATCATCAGTCATGCAATTTCTTGGGTTCCAAAATCTTAAAGTAGTTAGAAGATCTTGAGGGGTCGACAACATATCTTATATACATATATGTTCCAAAAGAAACAAGCTGTTTAGACTATATTATGTTCAAATTCCCTCTCTCGTCGCGAATGAACATCAAATCAAACATGTACTGCGTTTTCAAAAAATACTTGTACAAACTCAATTCAAAGCACATACTTACCTTGCTTATGGAGTCTTCTTAAAGTACAAAGTTTTCTAAAACGATCTGGCAAGAATTAAGAGCCTAGCAGCTCAAATGAATATTTGAGTCAAATGAAGTTTTCTCAGCGAATACACACCAAAAATCAACATCTGCTGTGATTTTGGAAAGTCTGCGCACTGAAATCAAATGAAAGCATGTTTGCCATCATCAGTCATGCAATTTCTTGGGTTCCAAAATCTTAAAGTAGTTAGATGAGCTTGAGGGGTCGACAACATGTCTTATATACATATATGTTCCAAAAGAAACAAGCTGTTTAGACTATATTATGTTCAAATTCCATCTCTCGTTGCGAATGAACATCAAATCAAACATGTACTGCGTTTTCAAAAAAGTGCTTATGCAAACTCAATTCAAAGCACATACTTACCTTGCTTATGGAGTCTTCTTAAAGTACAAAGTTTTCTAAAACGATCTGGCAAGAATTAAGAGCCTAGCAGCTCAAATGAATATTTGAGTCAAATGAAGTTTTCTCGGCGAATAGACGCCAAAAATCAACATCTGCTGTGATTTTGGAAAGTCTGCGCACTGAAATCAAATGAAAGCACGTTTGCCATCATCAGTCATGCAATTTCTTGGGTTCCAAACAAAAATCAACATCTGCTGTGATTTGGAAAGTCTGCGCACTGAAATCAAATGAAAACATGTTTGCCATCATCAGTCATGCAATTTCTTGGGTTCCAAAATCTTAAAGTAGTTAGATGATCTTGAGGGGTCGACAACATGTCTTATATACATATATGTTCCAAAGAAAAAAGCTGTTTAGACTATATTATGTTCAAATTCCCTCTCTCGTCGCGAATGAACATCAAATCAAACATGTACTGCGTTTTCAAAAAATGCTTGTACAAACTCAATTCAAAGCACATACTTACCTTGCTTATGGAGTCTTCTTAAAGTAGAAAGTTTTCTAAAACGATCTGGCAAGAATTAAGAGCCTAGCAGCTCAAATGAATATTTGAGTCAAATGAAGTTTTCTCGGCGAATAGACGCCAAAAATCAACATCTGCTGTGATTTTGGAAACTGTGGAGGAGTCAAATGAAGTTTTAAAATCAACATCTGCTGTGATTTTGGAAAGTCTGCGCACTGAAATCAAATGAAAGCATGTTTGCCATCATCAGTCATGCAATTTCTTGGGTTCCAAAATCTTAAAGTAGTTAGATGAGCTTGAGGGGTCGACAACATATCTTATATACATATATGTTCCAAAAGAAACAAGCTGTTTAGACTATATTATGTTCAAATTCCCTCTCTCATCGCGAATGAACATCAAATCAAACATGTACTGCGTTTTCAAAAAATGCTTGTACAAACTCAATTCAAAGCACATACTTACCTTGCTTATGGAGTCTTCTTAAAGTACAAAGTTTTCTAAAACGATCTGGCAAGAATTAAGAGCCTAGCAGCTCAAATGAATATTTGAGTCAAATGAAGTTTTCTCGGCGAATAGACGCCAAAAATCAACATCTGCTGTGATTTTGGAAAGTCTGCGCACTGAAATCAAATGAAAGCATGTTTGCCATCATCAGTCATGCAATTTCTTGGGTTCCAAAATCTTAAAGTAGTTAGATGAGCTTGAGGGGTCGACAACATATCTTATATACATATATGTTCCAAAAGAAACAAGCTGTTTAGACTATATTATGTTCAAATTCCCTCTCTCGTCGCGAATGAACATCAAATCAAACATGTACTGCGTTTTCAAAAAAGTGCTTATGCAAACTCAATTCAAAGCACATACTTACCTTGCTTATGGAGTCTTCTTAAAGTACAAAGTTTTCTAAAACGATCTGGCAAGAATTAAGAGCCTAGCAGCTCAAATGAATATTTGAGTCAAATGAAGTTTTCTCGGCGAATAGACGCCAAAAATCAACATCTGCTGTGATTTTGGAAAGTCTGCGCACTGAAATCAAATGAAAGCATGTTTGCCATCATCAGTCATGCAATTTCTTGGGTTCCAAAATCTTAAAGTAGTTAGATGAGCTTGAGGGGTCGACAACATATCTTATATACATATATGTTCCAAAAGAAACAAGCTGTTTAGACTATATTATGTTCAAATTCCCTCTCGTCATGAATGAACATCAAATCAAACATGTACTGCGTTTTCAAAAAATGCTTGTACAAACTCAATTCAAAGCACATACTTACCTTGCTTATGGAGTCTTCTTAAAGTACAAAGTTTTCTAAAACGATCTGGCAAGAATTAAGAGCCTAGCAGCTCAAATGAATATTTGAGTCAAATGAAGTTTTCTCGGCGAATAGACGCCAAAAATCAACATCTGCTGTGATTTTGGAAATTCTCCGCACTGAAATCAAATGAAAGCATGTTTGCCATCATCAGTCATGCAATTTCTTGGGTTCCAAAATCTTAAAGTAGTTAGATGAGCTTGAGGGTCGACAACATATCTTATATACATATATGTTCCAAAAGAAACAAGCTGTTTAGACTATATTATGTTCAAATTCCTCTCTCGTCATGAATGAACATCAAATCAAACATGTACTGCGTTTTCAAAAAGTGCTTATGCAAACTCAATTCAAAGCACATACTTACCTTGCTTATGGAGTCTTCTTAAAGTACAAAGTTTTCTAAAACGATCTGGCAAGAATTAAGAGCCTAGCAGCTCAAATGAATATTTGAGTCAAATGAAGTTTTCTCGGCGAATAGACGCCAAAAATCAACATCTGCTGTGATTTTGGAAAGTCTGCTCACTGAAATCAAATGAAAGCATGTTTGCCATCATCAGTCATGCAATTTCTTGGGTTCAAAAATCTTAAAGTAGTTAGATGAGCTTGAGGGGTCGACAACATATCTTATATACATATATGTTCCAAAAGAAACAAGCTGTTTAGACTATATTATGTTCAAATTCCCTCTAAATGGCGAATGAACATCAAATCAAACATGTACTGCGTTTTCAAAAATGTGCTTATGCAAACTCAATTCAAAGCACATACATACCTTGCTTATGGAGTCTTCTTAAAGTACAAAGTTTTCTAAAACGATCTGGCAAGAATTAAGAGCCTAGCAGCTCAAATGAATATTTGAGTCAAATGAAGTTTTTCTGGGCGAATAGACGCCAAAAATCAACATCTGCTGTGATTTTGGAAAGTCTGATGACTGAAATCAAATGAAAGCATGTTTGCCATCATCAGTCATGCAATTTCTTGGGTTCCAAAATCTTAAAGTAGTTAGATGAGCTTGAGGGTCGACAACATGTCTTATATACATATATGTTCCAAAAGAAACAAGCTGTTTAGACTATATTATGTTCAAATTCCCTCTCTCGTTGCGAATGAACATCAAATCAAACATGTACTGCGTTTTCAAAAAAGTGCTTATGCAAACTCAATTCAAAGCACATACTTACCTTGCTTATGGAGTCTTCTTAAAGTACAAAGTTTTCTAAAACGATCTGGCAGAATTAGGAGCCTAGCAGCTCAAATGAATATTTGAGTCAAATGAAGTTTTCTCGGCGAATAGACGCCAAAACTCAACATCTGCTGTGATTCTGGCCCGTCTGCGCACTGAAATCAAATGAAAGCATGTTTGCCATCATCAGTCATGCAATTTCTTGGGTTCCAAAATCTTAAAGTAGTTAGATGAGCTTGAGGGGTCGACAACATATCTTATATACATATATGTTCCAAAAGAAACAAGCTGTTTAGACTATATTATGTTCAAATTCCCTCTCTCGTCGCGAATGAACATCAAATCAAACATGTACTGCGTTTTCAAAAAAGTGCTTATGCAAACTCAATTCAAAGCACATACTTACCTTGCTTATGGAGTCTTCTTAAAGTACAAAGTTTTCTAAAACGATCTGGCAAGAATTAAGAGCCTAGCAGCTCAAATGAATATTTGAGTCAAATGAAGTTTCTCGGCGAATAGACGCCAAAAATCAACATCTGCTGTGATTTTGGAAAGTCTCTTACTGAAATCAAATGAAAGCATGTTTGCCATCATCAGTCATGCAATTTCTTGGGTTCCAAAATCTTAAAGTAGTTAGATGAGCTTGAGGGTCGACAACATATCTTATATACATATATGTTCCAAAAGAAACAAGCTGTTTAGACTATATTATGTTCAAATTCCCTCTCTTGTCGCGAATGAACATGAAATCAAACATGTACTGCGTTCTCAAAAAATGCTTATACAAACTCAATTCAAAGCATATACTTACCTTGCTTATGGAGTCTTCTTAAAGTACAAAGTTTTCTAAAACGATCTGGCAAATTAAGAGCCTAGCAGCTCAAATGAATATTTGAGTCAAATGACGTTTTCTCAGCGAATACACGCCGAAAATCAACATCTGCTGTGATTTTGGAAAGTCTGCGCACTGAAATCAAATGAAAGCATGTTTGCCATCATCAGTCATGCAATTTCTTGGGTTCCAAAATCTTAAAGTAGTTAGATGAGCTTGAGGGTCGACAACATGTCTTATATACATATATGTTCCAAAAGAAACAAGCTGTTTAGACTATATTATGTTCAAATTCCTCTCTCGATGGCGAATGAACATCAAATCAAACATGTACTGCGTTTTCAAAAAGTGCTTATGCAAACTCAATTCAAAGCACATACTTACCTTGCTTATGGAGTCTTCTTAAAGTACAAAGTTTTCTAAAACGATCTGGCAAATTAAGAGCCTAGCAGCTCAAATGAATATTTGAGTCAAATGAAGTTTTCTCGGCGAATAAACGCCAAAAATCTACATCTGCTGTGATTTTGGAAAGTCTGCGCACGGAAATCAAATGAAAGCATGTTTGCCATCATCAGTCATGCAATTTCCAATTTCTTGGGTTCCAAAATCTTAAAGTAGTTAGATGAGCTTGAGGGTCGACAACATATCTTATATACATATATGTTCCAAAAAGAAACAAGCTGTTTAGACTATATTATGTTCAAATTCCCTCTCTAAATCGCGAATGAACATCAAATCAAACATGTACTGCGTTTTCAAAAAATGCTTATGCAAACTCAATTCAAAGCACATACTTACCTTGCTTCGGGAGTCTTCTTAAAGTAGTACATTTTCTAAAACGATCTGGCAAGAATTAAGAGCCTAGCAGCTCAAATGAATATTTGAGTCAAATGAAGTTTTCTCGCTGAATAGGCGTAAAATCAACATCTGCTGTGATTCTGGCCCGTGTCTTACTGAAATCAAATGAAAGCATGTTTGCCATCATCAGTCATGCAATTTCTTGGGTTCCAAAATCTTAAAGTAGTTAGATGAGCTTGAGGGTCGACAACATGTCTTATATACATATATGTTCCAAAAGAAACAAGCTGTTTAGACTATATTATGTTCAAATTCCCTCTCTAAATCATGAATGAACATCAAATCAAACATGTACTGCGTTTTCAAAAAAGTGCTTATGCAAACTCAATTCAAAGCACATACTTACCTTGCTTATGGAGTCTTCTTAAAGTACAAAGTTTTCTAAAACGATCTGGCAAGAATTAAGAGCCTAGCAGCTCAAATGAATATTTGAGTCAAATGAAGTTTTCGGCGAATAGGCGTAAAAATCAACATCTGCTGTGATTCTGGAAAGTCTACTTGCACTGAAATCAAATGAAAGCATGTTTGCCATCATCAGTCATGCAATTTCTATCATCAGTCATGCAATTTCTTGGGTTCCAAAATCTTAAAGTAGTTAGATGAGCTTGAGGGTCGACAACATGTCTTATATACATATATGTTCCAAAAGAAACAAGCTGTTTAGACTATATTATGTTCAAATTCCCTCTCTCGTCACGAATGAACATCAAATCAAACATGTACTGCGTTTTCAAAAAATGCTTATGCAAACTCAATTCAAAGCACATACTTACCTTGCTTATGGAGTCTTCTTAAAGTACAAAGTTTTCTAAAACGATCTGGCAAAATTAAGAGCCTAGCAGCTCAAATGAATATTTGAGTCAAATGAGATTTTCTCGGCGAATAGGCGTAAAAATCAACATCTGCTGTGATTCTGGCCCGTCTCTTGCACTGAAATCAAATGAAAGCATGTTTGCCATCATCAGTCATGCAATTTCTTAGGTTCCAAAATCTTAAAGTAGTTAGATGAGCTTGAGGGATCGACAACATATCTTATATACATATATGTTCCAAAAGAAACAAGCTGTTTAGACTATATTATGTTCAAATTCCCTCTCGTCATGGCGAATGAACATCAAATCAAACATGTACTGCGTTTTTCAAAAAGTGCTTATGCAAACTCAATTCAAAGCACATACTTACCTTGCTTATGGAGTCTTCTTAAAGTACAAAGTTTTCTAAAACGATCTGGCAAGAATTAAGAGCCTAGCAGCTCAAATGAATATTTGAGTCAAATGAAGTTTTCTCGGCGAATAGACGCCAAAACTCAACATCTGCTGTGATTCTGGCCCGTCTGCGCACTGAAATCAAATGAAAGCATGTTTGCCATCATCAGTCATGCAATTTCTTGGGTTCCAAAATCTTAAAGTAGTTAGATGAGCTTGAGGGGTCGACAACATGTCTTATATACATATATGTTCCAAAAGAAACAAGCTGTTTAGACTATATTATGTTCAAATTCCTCTCTCGTCAGCGAATGAACATCAAATCAAACATGTACTGCGTTTTCATAAAAGTGCTTATGCAAACTCAATTCAAAGCACATACTTACCTTGCTTATGGAGTCTTCTTAAAGTACAAAGTTTTCTAAAACGATCTGGCAAGAATTAAGAGCCTAGCAGCTCAAATGAATATTTGAGTCAAATGAAGTTTTCTCGGCGAATAGGCGTAAAAATCAACATCTGCTGTGATTCTGGCCCGTCTGCGCACTGAAATCAAATGAAAGCATGTTTGCCATCATCAGTCATGCAATTTCTTGGGTTCCAAAATCTTAAAGTAGTTAGATGAGCTTGAGGGGTCGACAACATGTCTTATATACATATATGTTCCAAAAGAAACAAGCTGTTTAGACTATATTATGTTCAAATTCCCTCTCTCGTCGCTAATGAACATCAAATCATACAAGTACTGCGTTTTCAATAAAGTGCTTATGCAAACTCAATTCAAAGCACATACTTACCTTGCTTATGGAGTCTTCTTAAAGTACAAAGTTTTCTAAAACGATCTGGCAGAAATTAAGAGCCTAGCAGCTCAAATGAATATTTGAGTCAAATGAAGTTTTCTCGGCGAATAGGCGCCAAAATCAACATCTGCTGTGATTCTGGCCGTCTGCGCACTGAAATCAAATGAAAGCATGTTTGCCATCATCAGTCATGCAATTTCTTGGGTTCCAAAATCTTAAAGTAGTTAGATGAGCTTGAGGGTCGACAACATGTCTTATATACATATATGTTCCAAACGAAACAAGCTGTTTAGACTATATTATGTTCAAATTCCCTCTCGTCATGAATGAACATCAAATCAAACATGTACTGCGTTTTCAAAAAGTGCTTATGCAAACTCAATTCAAAGCACATACTTACCTTGCTTATGGAGTCTTCTTAAAGTACAAAGTTTTCTAAAACGATCTGGCAAAATTAAGAGCCTAGCAGCTCAAATGAATATTTGAGTCAAATGAAGTTTTTCTCGTGAATAGGCCAAAAATCAACATCTGCTGTGATTCTGGCCCGTCTGCACTGAAATCAAATGAAAGCATGTTTGCCATCATCAGTCATGCAATTTCTTGGGTTCCAAAATCTTAAAGTAGTTAGATGAGCTTGAGGGTCGACAACATGTCTTATATACATATATGTTCCAAAAGAAACAAGCTGTTTAGACTATATTATGTTCAAATTCCCTCTCTCGTCAATGAATGAACATCAAATCAAACATGTACTGCGTTTTCAAAAAGTGCTTATGCAAACTCAATTCAAAAGCACATACTTACCTTGCTTATGGAGTCTTCTTAAAGTACAAAGTTTTCTAAAACGATCTGGCAAAATTAAGAGCCTAGCAGCTCAAATGAATATTTGAGTCAAATGAAGTTTTCTCGTGAATAGGCGCCAAAAATCAACATCTGCTGTGATTCTGGCCTCTGTGTCACTGAAATCAAATGAAAGCATGTTTGCCATCATCAGTCATGCAATTTCTTGGGTTCCAAAATCTTAAAGTAGTTAGATGAGCTTGAGGGTCGACAACATATCTTATATACATATATGTTCCAAAGAAACAAGCTGTTTAGACTATATTATGTTCAAATTCCCTCTCTAAATGAATGAACATCAAATCAAACATGTACTGCGTTTTCAAAAAAGTGCTTATGCACAAACTCAATTCAAAGCACATACATACCTTGCTTATGGAGTCTTCTTAAAGTACAAAGTTTTCTAAAACGATCTGGCAAGAATTAAGAGCCTAGCAGCTCAAATGAATATTTGAGTCAAATGAAGTTTTCTCGGCGAATAGACGCCAAAAATCAACATCTGCTGTGATTCTGGCCCGTGTGCGCACTGAAATCCAATGAAAGCATGTTTGCCATCATCAGTCATGCAATTTCTTGGGTTCCAAAATCTTAAAGTAGTTAGATGAGCTTGAGGGGTCGACAACATGTCTTATATACATATATGTTCCAAAAAAAACAAGCTGTTTAGACTATATTATGTTCAAATTCCCTCTCTAAATGCGAATGAACATCAAATCAAACATGTACTGCGTTTTCAAAAAAGTGCTTATGCAAACTCAATTCAAAAGCACATACTTACCTTGCTTATGGAGTCTTCTTAAAGTACAAAGTTTTCTAAAACGATCTGGCAAATTAAGAGCCTAGCAGCTCAAATGAATATTTGAGTCAAATGAAGTTTTCTCGTGAATAGGCGTAAAAATCAACATCTGCTGTGATTCTGGCCGTCTGCGCACTGAAATCAAATGAAAGCATGTTTGCCATCATCAGTCATGCAATTTCTTGGGTTCCAAAATCTTAAAGTAGTTAGATGAGCTTGAGGGTCGACAACATGTCTTATATACATATATGTTCCAAAAGAAACAAGCTGTTTAGACTATATTATGTTCAAATTCCCTCTCTCGTCACGAATGAACATCAAATCAAACATGTACTGCGTTTTCAAAAAATGCTTATGCAAACTCAATTCAAAGCACATACTTACCTTGCTTATGGAGTCTTCTTAAAGTACAAAGTTTTCTAAAACGATCTGGCAAAATTAAGAGCCTAGCAGCTCAAATGAATATTTGAGTCAAATGAAGTTTTCTCGGCGAATAGACGCCAAAAATCAACATCTGCTGTGATTCTGGCCCGTGTGCTCACTGAAATCAAATGAAAGCATGTTTGCCATCATCAGTCATGCAATTTCTTGGCTTCCAAAACTTAAAGTAGTTATATGAGCTTGAGGGTCGACAACATGTCTTATATACATATATGTTCCAAAAGAAACAAGCTGTTTAGACCATATTATGTTCAAATTCCCTCTCTAAATGGCGAATGAACATCAAATCAAACATGTACTGCGTTTTCAAAAAAGTGCTTATGCAAACTCAATTCAAAGCACATACTTACCTTGCTTATGGAGTCTTCTTAAAGTACAAAGTTTTCTAAAACGATCTGGCAAGAATTAAGAGCCTAGCAGCTCAAATGAATATTTGAGTCAAATGAAGTTTTCTCTCGTGAATAGGCGCCAAAATCAACATCTGCTGTGATTCTGGCCCGTAATGCTACTGAAATCCAATGAAAGCATGTTTGCCATCATCAGTCATGCAATTTCTTGGGTTCCAAAATCTTAAAGTAGTTAGATGAGCTTGGGAGGTCGACAACATGTCTTATATACATATATGTTCCAAAAGAAACAAGCTGTTTAGACTATATTATGTTCAAATTCCCTCTCTAAATGCGAATGAACATCAAATCAAACATGTACTGCGTTTTCAAAAAAGTGCTTATGCAAACTCAATTCAAAAGCACATACTTACCTTGCTTATGGAGTCTTCTTAAAGTACAAAGTTTTCTAAAACGATCTGGCAGAATTAAGAGCCTAGCAGCTCAAATGAATATTTGAGTCAAATGAAGTTTTCTCGGCGAATAACCGCCAAAAATCAACATCTGCTGTGATTCTGGCCCGTTATGCACTGAAATCAAATAAGCATGTTTGCCATCATCAGTCATGCAATTTCTTGGGTTCCAAAATCTTAAAGTAGTTAGATGAGCTTGAGGGTCGACAACATGTCTTATATACATATATGTTCCAAAAACAAGCTGTTTAGACTATATTATGTTCAAATTCCTCTCTAAATCGCGAATGAACATCAAATCAAACATGTACTGCGTTTTCAAAAAGTGCTTATGCAAACTCAATTCAAAGCACATACGTACCTTGCTTATGGAGTCTTCTTAAAGTACAAAGTTTTCTAAAACGATCTGGCAAAATTAAGAGCCTAGCAGCTCAAATGAATATTTGAGTCAAATGAAGTTTTCTCGGCGAATAACCGCCAAAAATCAACATCTGCTGTGATTCTGGCCGTGTGCGCTTACTGAAATCAAATGAAAGCATGTTTGCCATCATCAGTCATGCAATTTCTTGGGTTCCAAAAATCTTAAAAGTAGTTAGATGAGCTTGAGGGTCGACAACATGTCTTATATACATATATTTTCAAAAAGAAACAATCTGTTTAGACTATATTATGTTCAAATTCCCTCTCTAAATGCGAATGAACATCAAATCAAACATGTACTGCGTTTTCAAAAAGTGCTTATGCAAACTCAATTCAAAGCACATACTTACCTTGCTTATGGAGTCTTCTTAAAGTACAAAGTTTTCTAAAACGATCTGGCAAAATTAAGAGCCTAGCAGCTCAAATGAATATTTGAGTCAAATGAAGTTTTCTCGCTGAAAAGACGCCAAAAATCAACATCTGCTGTGATTCTGGCCCGTGTGCGCACTGAAATCAAATGAAAGCATGTTTGCCATCATCAGTCATGCAATTTCTTGGGTTCCAAAATCTTAAAGTAGTTAGATGAGCTTGAGGGGTCGACAACATGTCTTATATACATATATGTTCCAAAAAACAAGCTGTTTAGACTATATTATGTTCAAATTCCCTCTCTCATGGCGAATGAACATCAAATCAAACATGTACTGCGTTTTCAAAAAAGTGCTTATGCAAACTCAATTCAAAGCACATACATACCTTGCTTATGGAGTCTTCTTAAAGTACAAAGTTTTCTAAGCGATCTGGCAAAATTAAGAGCCTAGCAGCTCAAATGAATATTTGAGTCAAATGAAGTTTTCTCGGCGAATAGCCAAAAAATCAACATCTGCTGTGATTCTGGCCCGTCTGCGCACTGAAATCAAATGAAAGCATGTTTGCCATCATCAGTCATGCAATTTCTTGGGTTCCAAAATCTTAAAGTAGTTAGATGAGCTTGAGGGTCGACAACATGTCTTATATACATATATGTTCCAAAAGAAACAAGCTGTTTAGACTATATTATGTTCAAATTCCCTCTCTCGTCATGAATGAACATCAAATCAAACATGTACTGCGTTTTTCAAAAAGTGCTTATACAAACTCAATTCAAAAGCACATACATACCTTGCTTATGGAGTCTTCTTAAAGTACAAAGTTTTCTAAAACGATCTGGCAGAATTAAGAGCCTAGCAGCTCAAATGAATATTTGAGTCAAATGAAGTTTTCTCGGCGAATAGGCGCCAAAAATCAACATCTGCTGTGATTCTGGCCGATGTCTGCACTGAAATCAAATGAAAGCATGTTTGCCATCATCAGTCATGCAATTTCTTGGGTTCCAAAATCTTAAAGTAGTTAGATGAGCTTGAGGGGTCGACAACATGTCTTATATACATATATGTTCCAAAAGAAACAAGCTGTTTAGACTATATTATGTTCAAATTCCCTCTCTCGTCACGAATGAACATCAAATCAAACATGTACTGCGTTTTCAAAAAATGCTTGTACAAACTCATTTCAAAGCACATACTTACCTTGCTAATGGAGTCTTCTTAAAGTACAAAGTTTTCTAAAACGATCTGGCAAGAATTGAGAGCCTAGCAGCTCAAATGAATATTTGAGTCAAATGAAGTTTTCTCGCTGAATAGACGCCAAAAATCAACATCTGCTGTGATTCTGGCCCGTGTGCGCACTGAAATCAAATGAAAGCATGTTTGCCATCATCAGTCATGCAATTTCTTGGGTTCCAAAATCTTAAAGTAGTTAGATGAGCTTGAGGGGTCGACAACATGTCTTATATACATATATGTTCCAAAAAGAAACAAGCTGTTTAGACTATATTATGTTCAAATTCCCTCTCTCGTCGCGAATGAACATCAAATCAAACATGTACTGCGTTTTCAAAAAAGTGCTTATGCAAACTCAATTCAAAGCACATACATACCTTGCTTATGGAGTCTTCTTAAAGTACAAAGTTTTCTAAAACGATCTGGCAAGAATTAAGAGCCTAGCAGCTCAAATGAATATTTGAGTCAAATGAAATTTTCTCGGCGAATAGATGCCAAAAATCAACATCTGCTGTGATTCTGGCCCGTGTCGCACTGAAATCCAATAAAAGCATGTTTGCCATCATCAGTCATGCAATTTCTTGGGTTCCAAAATCTTAAAGTAGTTAGATGAGCTTGAGGGGTCGACAACATGTCTTATATACATATATGTTCCAAAAGAAACAAGCTGTTTAGACTATATTATGTTCAAATTCCCTCTCTCAAATGCGAATGAACATCAAATCAAACATGTACTGCGTTTTCAAAAAAGTGCTTATGCAAACTCAATTCAAAGCACATACTTACCTTGCTTATGGAGTCTTCTTAAAGTACAAAGTTTTCTAAAACGATCTGGCAGAATTAAGAGCCTAGCAGCTCAAATGAACATTTGAGTCAAATGAAGTTTTTCTCGGCGAAAAGACGCCAAAAATCAACATCTGCTGTGATTCTGGCCAAGCTGCGCACTGAAATCAAATGAAAGCACGTTTGCCATCATCAGTCATGCAATTTCTTGGGTTCCAAAATCTTAAAGTAGTTAGATGAGCTTGAGGGTCGACAACATGTCTTATATACATATATGTTCCAAAAGAAACAAGCTGTTTAGACTATATTATGTTCAAATTCCCTCTCTCGTCTCGAATGAACATCAAATCAAACATGTACTGCGTTTTCAAAAAAGTGCTTATGCAAACTCAATTCAAAGCACATACTTACCTTGCTTATGGAGTCTTCTTAAAGTACAAAGTTTTCTAAAACGATCTGGCAAGAATTAAGAGCCTAGCAGCTCAAATGAATATTTGAGTCAAATGAATTTTTCTCGGCGAATAGACGCCAAAAATCAACATCTGCTGTGATTCTGGCCCGTGTGCGCACTGAAATCAAATGAAAGCATGTTTGCCATCATCAGTCATGCAATTTCTTGGGTTCCAAAATCTTAAAGTAGTTAGATGAGCTTGAGGGGTCGACAACATGTCTTATATACATATATGTTCCAAAAGAAACAAGCTGTTTAGACTATATTATGTTCAAATTCCCTCTCTCGTTGCGAATGAACATCAAATCAAACATGTACTGCGTTTTCAAAATTGTGCTTATGCAAACTCAATTCAAAGCACATACATACCTTGCTTATGGAGTCTTCTTAAAGTACAAAGTTTTCTAAAACGATCTGGCAAAATTAAGAGCCTAGCAGCTCAAATGAATATTTGAGTCAAATGAAGTTTTCTCGCTGAAAAGACGCCAAAAATCAACATCTGCTGTGATTCTGGCCCGTGTGCGTACTGAAATCCAATGAAAGCATGTTTGCCATCATCAGTCATGCAATTTCTTGGGTTCCAAAATCTTAAAGTAGTTAGATGAGCTTGAGGGGTCGACAACATGTCTTATATACATATATGTTCCAAAAAACAAGCTGTTTAGACTATATTATGTTCAAATTCCTCTCTAAATGGCGAATGAACATCAAATCAAACATGTACTGCGTTTTCAAAAAAGTGCTTATGCAAACTCAATTCAAAGCACATACATACCTTGCTTATGGAGTCTTCTTAAAGTACAAAGTTTTCTAAAACGATCTGGCAAGAATTAAGAGCCTAGCAGCTCAAATGAATATTTGAGTCAAATGAAAATGAAGTTTTCTCGGCGAATAGACGAAAAAATCAACATCTGCTGTGATTCTGGCCCGTGTGCTCACTGAAATCCAATGAAAGCATGTTTGCCATCATCAGTCATGCAATTTCTTGGGTTCCAAAATCTTAAAGTAGTTAGATGAGCTTGAGGGGTCGACAACATGTCTTATATACATATATGTTCCAAAAGAAACAAGCTGTTTAGACTATATTATGTTCAAATTCCCTCTCTCGTCGCGAATGAACATCAAATCAAACATGTACTGCGTTTTCAAAAAAGTGCTTATGCAAACTCAATTCAAAAGCACATACATACCTTGCTTATGGAGTCTTCTTAAAGTACAAAGTTTTCTAAAACGATCTGGCAAGAATTAAGAGCCTAGCAGCTCAAATGAATATTTGAGTCAAATGAAGTTTTCTCGGCGAATAGGCATAAAAATCAACATCTGCTGTGATTCTGGCCCGTCTGCACTGAAATCAAATGAAAGCATGTTTGCCATCATCAGTCATGCAATTTCTTGGGTTCCAAAATCTTAAAAGTAGTTAGATGAGCTTGAGGGTCGACAACATGTCTTATATACATATATGTTCCAAAAAAACAAGCTGTTTAGACTATATTATGTTCAAATTCCCTCTCTCGTCGTGAATGAACATCAAATCAAACATGTACTGCGTTTTCAAAAAAGTGCTTATGCAAACTCAATTCAAAGCACATACATACCTTGCTTATGGAGTCTTCTTAAAGTACAAAGTTTTCTAAAACGATCTGGCAAGAATTAAGAGCCTAGCAGCTCAAATGAATATTTGAGTCAAATGAAGTTTTCTCGCGAATAGGCGTAAAAATCAACATCTGCTGTGATTCTGGCCCGTGTGCGCACTGAAATCCAATGAAAGCATGTTTGCCATCATCAGTCATGCAATTTCTTGGGTTCCAAAATCTTAAAGTAGTTAGATGAGCTTGAGGGGTCGACAACATGTCTTATATACATATATGTTCCAAAAGAAACAAGCTGTTTAGACTATATTATGTTCAAATTCCCTCTCTCGTCGCGAATGAACATCAAATCAAACATGTACTGCGTTTTCAAAAAAAGTGCTTATGCAAACTCAATTCAAAGCACATACATACCTTGCTTATGGAGTCTTCTTAAAGTACAAAGTTTTCTAAAACGATCTGGCAAGAATTAAGAGCCTAGCAGCTCAAATGAATATTTGAGTCAAATGAAGTTTTCTCGGCGAATAGACGCCAAAAATCAACATCTGCTGTGATTCTGGCCCGTGTGCGCACTGAAATCCAATGAAAGCATGTTTGCCATCATCAGTCATGCAATTTCTTGGGTTCCAAAATCTTAAAGTAGTTAGATGAGCTTGAGGGGTCGACAACATGTCTTATATACATATATGTTCCAAAAGAAACAAGCTGTTTAGACTATATTATGTTCAAATTCCCTCTCTCGTCACGAATGAACATCAAATCAAACATGTACTGCGTTTTCAAAAAATGCTTATGCAAACTCAATTCAAAGCACATACTTACCTTGCTTATGGAGTCTTCTTAAAGTACAAAGTTTTCTAAACGATCTGGCAAGAATTAAGAGCCTAGCAGCTCAAATGAATATTTGAGTCAAATGGGATTTTCTCGGCGAATAGACGCAAAAAATCAACATCTGCTGTGATTCTGGCCCGTGTGCGCTGAAATCAAATGAAAGCATGTTTGCCATCATCAGTCATGCAATTTCTTGGGTTCCAAAATCTTAAAGTAGTTAGATGAGCTTATATACATATATGTTCCAAAAGAAACAAGCTGTTTAGACTATATTATGTTCAAATTCCCTCTCTGTCGCGAATGAACATCAAATCAAACATGTACTGCGTTTTCAAAAAAGTGCTTATGCAAACTCAATTCAAAGCACATACATACCTTGCTTATGGAGTCTTCTTAAAGTACAAAGTTTTCTAAAACGATCTGGCAAGAATTAAGAGCCTAGCAGCTCAAATGAATATTTGAGTCAAATGAAGTTTTCTCGGCGAATAGACGCCAAAAATCAACATCTGCTGTGATTCTGGCCCGTGTGCGCACTGAAATCAAATGAAAGCATGTTTGCCATCATCAGTCATGCAATTTCTTGGGTTCCAAAATCTTAAAGTAGTTAGATGAGCTTGAGGGGTCGACAACATGTCTTATATACATATATGTTCCAAAAGAAACAAGCTGTTTAGACTATATTATGTTCAAATTCCCTCTCTCGTCGCGAATGAACATCAAATCAAACATGTACTGCGTTTTCAAAAAAGTGCTTATGCAAACTCAATTCAAAGCACATACATACCTTGCTTATGGAGTCTTCTTAAAGTACAAAGTTTTCTAAAACGATCTGGCAAGAATTAAGAGCCTAGCAGCTCAAATGAATATTTGAGTCAAATGAAGTTTTCTCGCTGAATAGACGCCAAAAATCAACATCTGCTGTGATTCTGGCCCGTGTGCGCACTGAAATCAAATGAAAGCATGTTTGCCATCATCAGTCATGCAATTTCTTGGGTTCCAAAATCTTAAAGTAGTTAGATGAGCTTGAGGGGTCGACAACATGTCTTATATACATATATGTTCCAAAAGAAACAAGCTGTTTAGACTATATTATGTTCAAATTCCCTCTCTCGTAGCGAATGAACATCAAATCAAACATGTACTGCGTTTTCAAAAAAGTGCTTATGCAAACTCAATTCAAAAGCACATACATACCTTGCTTATGGAGTCTTCTTAAAGTACAAAGTTTTCTAAAACGATCTGGCAAATTAAGAGCCTAGCAGCTAAAATGAATATTTGAGTCAAATTAAGTTTTATCGGCGAATAGACGCCAAAAATCAACATCTGCTGTGATTCTGGCCCGTGTGCACTGAAATCCAATGAAATCATGTTTGCCATCATCAGTCATGCAAATTCTTGGGTTACAAAATCAAAAAGTAGTTAGATGAGATTGAGGGTCGACAACATGTCTTATATACATATATGTTCCAAAAAAAACAAGCTGTTTAGACTATATTATGTTCAAATTCCTCTCTCAAATGCATGAATGAACATCAAATCAAACATGTACTGCGTTTTCAAAAAAGTGCTTATGCAAACTCAATTCAAAGCACATACGTACCTTGCTTATGGAGTCTTCTTAAAGTACAAAGTTTTTCTAAAACGATCTGGCAAGAATTAAGAGCCTAGCAGCTCAAATGAATATTTGAGTCAAATGAAGTTTTTCTCGGCGAATAGGCGCCAAAAATCAACATCTGCTGTGATTCTGGCCATTGTCGCCGCTTACTGAAATCAATGAAAGCATGTTTGCCATCATCAGTCATGCAATTTCTTGGGTTCCAAAATCTTAAAGTAGTTAGATGAGCTTGAGGGTCGACAACATGTCTTATATACATATATGTTCCAAAAGAAACAAGCTGTTTAGACTATATTATGTTCAAATTCCCTCTCTCGTATAGAATGAACATCAAATCAAACATGTACTGCGTTTTCAAAAAGTGCTTATGCAAACTCAATTCAAAGCACATACATACCTTGCTTATGGAGTCTTCTTAAAAGTACAAAGTTTTCTAAAACGATCTGGCAGAATTAAGAGCCTAGCAGCTCAAATGAATATTTGAGTCAAATGAAGTTTTCTCGGCGAATAGACGCCAAAAATCAACATCTGCTGTGATTCTGGCCCGTATGCTCACTGAAATCAAATGAAAGCATGTTTGCCATCATCAGTCATGCAATTTCTTGGGTTCCAAAATCTTAAAGTAGTTAGATGAGCTTGAGGGGTCGACAACATGTCTTATATACATATATGTTCCAAAAGAAACAAGCTGTTTAGACTATATTATGTTCAAATTCCCTCTCTCAAATCGCGAATGAACATCAAATCAAACATATACTGCGTTTTCAAAAAGTGCTTATGCAAACTCAATTCAAAAGCACATACTTACCTTGCTTATGGAGTCTTCTTAAAGTACAAAGTTTTCTAAAACGATCTGGCAAGAATTAAGAGCCTAGCAGCTCAAATGAATATTTGAGTCAAATGAAGTTTTCTCGGCGAATAGGCGCCAAAATCAACATCTGCTGTGATTCTGGCCCGTGTGCGCACTGAAATCCAATGAAAGCATGTTTGCCATCATCAGTCATGCAATTTCTTGGGTTCCAAAATCTTAAAGTAGTTAGATGAGCTTGAGGGGTCGACAACATGTCTTATATACATATATGTTCCAAAAAGAAACAAGCTGTTTAGACTATATTATGTTCAAATTCCTCTCTAAATCGCGAATGAACATCAAATCAAACATGTACTGCGTTTTCAAAAAATGCTTGTACAAACTCAATTCAAAGCACATACATACCTTGCTTATGGAGTCTTCTTAAAGTACAAAGTTTTCTAAAACGATCTGGCAAGAATTAAGAGCCTAGCAGCTCAAATGAATATTTGAGTCAAATGAAGTTTTCTCGTCGAATAGACGCCAAAAATCAACATCTGCTGTGATTCTGGCACGTGTGAGCACTGAAATCCAATGAAAGCATGTTTGCTATCATCAGTCATGCAATTTCTTGGGTTCCAAAATCTTAAAGTAGTTAGATGAGCTTGAGGGGTCGACAACATGTCTTATATACATATATGTTCCAAAAGAAACAAGCTGTTTAGACTATATTATGTTCAAATTCCGTCTCTAGAAGCGAATTTACATCAAATCAAACATGTACTGCGTTTTCAAAAAAGTGCTTATGCAAACTCAATTAAAATCACATACTTACCTTGCTTATAGAGTCTTCTTAAAGTAGAAAGTTTTCTAAAACGATCTGGCAAGAATTAAAGAGCCTAGCAGCTCAAATGAATATTTGAGTCAAATGAAGTTTTCTCGTGAATAGGCATAAAAATCAACATCTGCTGTGATTCTGGAGAATCCCGTGCGCACTGAAATCAAATGAAAGCATGTTTGCCATCATCAGTCATGCAATTTCTTGGGTTCCAAAATCTTAAAGTAGTTAGATGAGCTTGAGGGGTCGACAACATGTCTTATATACATATATGTTCCAAAAGAAACAAGCTGTTTAGACTATATTATGTTCAAATTCCCTCTAAATGGCGAATGAACATCAAATCAAACATGTACTGCGTTTTCAAAAAATGCTTGTACAAACTCAATTCAAAGCACATACATACCTTGCTTATGGAGTCTTCTTAAAGTACAAAGTTTTCTAAAACGATCTGGCAAGAATTAAGAGCCTAGCAGCTCAAATGAATATTTGAGTCAAATGAAGTTTTCTCGGCGAATAGACGCCAAAAATCAACATCTGCTGTGATTCTGGCCCGTGTGCGCACTGAAATCAAATGAAAGCATGTTTGCCATCATCAGTCATGCAATTTCTTGGGTTCCAAAATCTTAAAGTAGTTAGATGAGCTTGAGGGGTCGACAACATGTCTTATATACATATGTATATAGGTATGTTCCAAAAGAAACAAGCTGTTTAGACTATATTATGTTCAAATTCCCTCTCTCGTCGCGAATGAACATCAAATCAAACATGTACTGCGTTTTCAAAAAAGTGCTTATGCAAACTCAATTCAAAGCACATACATACCTTGCTTATGGAGTCTTCTTAAAGTACAAAGTTTTCTAAAACGATCTGGCAGAATTAAGAGCCTAGCAGCTCAAATGAATATTTGAGTCAAATGAAGTTTTCTCGTGAATAGGCGCCAAAAATCAACATCTGCTGTGATTCTGGCCCGTTAATGTACTGAAATCCAATGAAAGCATGTTTGCCATCATCAGTCATGCAATTTCTTGGGTTCCAAAATCTTAAAGTAGTTAGATGAGCTTGAGGGGTCGACAACATGTCTTATATACATATATGTTCCAAAAGAAACAAGCTGTTTAGACTATATTATGTTCAAATTCCTCTCTGTCGCGAATATGAACATCAAATCAAACATGTACTGCGTTTTCAAAAAAAGTGCTTATGCAAACTCAATTCAAAGCACATACATACCTTGCTTATGGAGTCTTCTTAAAGTAAAAAAGTTTTCTAAAACGATCTGGCAAGAATTAAGAGCCTAGCAGCTCAAATGAATATTTGAGTCAAATGAAGTTTTCTCGGCGAATAGGCGTAAAATCAACATCTGCTGTGATTCTGGCCCGTGTTCGCACTGAAATCAAATGAAAACATGTTTGCCATCATCAGTCATTCAATATCTAGGTTTCAAAAATCACAAAGTAGTTAGATGAGCTTGAGGGTCGACAACATGTCTTATATACATATATGTTCCAAAAGAAACAAGCTGTTTAGACTATATTATGGTCAAATTCCCTCTCTAAATCATGAATGAACATCAAATCAAACATGTACTGCGTTTTCAAAAAGTGCTTATGCAAACTCAATTCAAAGCACATACATACCTTGCTTATGGAGTCTTCTTAAAGTACAAAGTTTTCTAAAACGATCTGGCAAGAATTAAGAGCCTAGCAGCTCAAATGAATATTTGAGTCAAATGAAGTTTTCTCGGTGAATAGAAGCTAAAAATCAACATCTGCTGTGATTCTGGCCCGTCTCGCACTGAAATCAAATGAAAGCAATTGCCATCATCAGTCATTTCTTGGGTTCCAAAATCTTAAAGTAGTTAGATGAGCTTGAGGGTCGACAACATGTCTTATATACATATATGTTCCAAAAGAAACAAGCTGTTTAGACTATATTATGTTCAAATTCCCTCTCTCGTCGCGAATGAACATCAAATCAAACATGTACTGCGTTTTCAAAAAATGCTTATGCAAACTCAATTCAAAGCACATACATACCTTGCTTATGGAGTCTTCTTAAAGTACAAAGTTTTCTAAAACGATCTGGCAAGAATTAAGAGCCTAGCAGCTCAAATGAATATTTGAGTCAAATGAGATTTTCTCGTGAATAGGCGTAAAAATCAACATCTGCTGTGATTCTGGCCCGTGTGCGCACTGAAATCCAATGAAAGCATGTTTGCTATCATCAGTCATGCAATTTCTTGGGTTCCAAAATCTTAAAGTAGTTAGATGAGCTTGAGGGGTCGACAACATGTCTTATATACATATATGTTCCAAAAGAAACAAGCTGTTTAGACTATATTATGTTCAAATTCCCTCTCTCGTCGCGAATGAACATCAAATCAAACATGTACTGCGTTTTCAAAAAATGCTTGTACAAACTCAATTCAAAGCACATACATACCTTGCTTATGGAGTCTTCTTAAAGTACAAAGTTTTCTAAAACGATCTGGCAAGAATTAAGAGCCTAGCAGCTCAAATGAATATTTGAGTCAAATGAATTTTCTCGTGAATAGGCGCCAAAAATCAACATCTGCTGTGATTCTGGCCCGTCTGCACTGAAATCAAATGAAAGCATGTTTGCCATCATCAGTCATGCAATTTCTTGGGTTCCAAAATCTTAAAGTAGTTAGATGAGCTTGAGGGGTGACAACATGTCTTATATACATATATGTTCCAAAAGAAACAAGCTGTTTAGACTATATTATGTTCAAATTCGCTCTCTCGTCGCGAATGAACATCAAATCAAACATGTACTGCGTTTTCAAAAATGCTTATACAAACTCAATTCAAAAGCACATACTTACCTTGCTTATGGAGTCTTCTTAAAAGAACAAAGTTTTCTAAAACGATCTGGCAAGAATTAAGAGCCTAGCAGCTCAAATGAATATTTGAGTCAAATGAAGTTTTCTCGTGAATAGGCGCCAAAAATCAACATCTGCAGTGATTCTGGCCCGTCTGCGCACTGAAATCCAATGAAAGCATGTTTGCCATCATCAGTCATGCAATTTCTTGGGTTCCAAAATCTTAAAGTAGTTAGATGAGCTTGAGGGGTCGACAACATATCTTATATACATATATGTTCCAAAAGAAACAAGCTGTTTAGACTATATTATGTTCAAATTCCTCTCTCGTCGCGAATGAACATCAAATCAAACATGTGCTGCGTTTTCAAAAAGTGTATGCAAACTCAATTCAAAAGCACATACTAAGCTTGCTTATGGAGTCTTCTTAAAGTACAAAGTTTTCTAAAACGATCTGGCAAGAATTAAGAGCCTAGCAGCTCAAATGAATATTTGAGTCAAATGAAGTTTTCTCTGAATGAGCGCCAAAAATCAACATCTGCTGTGATTCTGGCCCGTGTGCTGAAATCCAATGAAACATTCTTGGGTTCCAAAAATCTTAAAGTAGTTAGAGATATGTTCCAAAAAGAAACAAGCTGTTTAGACTATATTATGTTTCAAATTCCCTCTCTAAATGCGAATGAACATCAAATCAAACATGTACTGCGTTTTTTAAAAAGTGCTTATGCAAACTCAATTCAAAGCACATACTTAGCTTGCTTATGGAGTCTTCTTAAAGTAGAAAGTTTTCTAAAAGCGATCTGGCAAAATTAAGAGCCTAGCAGCTCAAATGAATATTTGGAGTCAAATGAAGTTTTCTCGCTGAATAGGCGCCAAAATCAACATCTGCTGTGATTCTGGCCGTCTGCTTACTGAAATCAAATGAAAGCATGTTTGCCATCATCAGTCATGCAATTTCTTGGGTTCCAAAATCTTAAAGTAGTTAGATGAGCTTGAGGGTCGACAACATATCTTATATACATATATGTTCAAAAAGAAACAAGCTGTTTAGACTATATTATGTTCAAATTCCCTCTCACGCGCGAATGAACATCAAATCAAACATGTACTACGTTTTCAAAAAAGTGCTTATGCAAACTCAATTCAAAGCACATACTTACCTTGCTTATGGAGTCTTCTTAAAGTACAAAGTTTTCTAAAACGATCTGGCAAGGATTAAGAGCCTAGCAGCTCAAATGAATATTTGAGTCAAATGAAATTTTCTTGCTGAAAAGACGCCAAAAATCAACATCTGCTGTGATTCTGGCCCGTCTGCGCACTGAAATCAAATGAAAGCATGTTTGCCATCATCAGTCATGCAATTTCTTGGGTTCCAAAATCTTAAAGTAGTTAGATGAGCTTGAGGGGTCGACAACATGTCTTATATACATATATGTTCCAAAAGAAACAAGCTGTTTAGACTATATTATGTTCAATTTCCTCTCTCGTCATGAATAAACATCAAATCAAACATGTACTGCGTTTTATAAAAAGTGCTTATGCAAACTCAATTCAACACATACTTACCTTGCTTATGGAGTCTTCTTAAAGTACAAAGTTTTCTAAAACGATCTGGCAAGAATTAAGAACCTAGCAGCTCAAATGAATATTTGGTCAAATGAAGTTTTATAGAAAGGCGCCAAAAATCAACATCTGCTGTGATTTTGGCTTGTCTGTGAACTGAAATCAAATGAAAGCATGTTTGCCATCATCAGTCATGCAATTTCTTAGGTTCCAAAATCTTAAAGTAGTTAGATGAGCTTGAGGGGTCGACAACATGTCTTATATACATATATGTTCCAAAAGAAACAAGCTGTTTAGACTATATTATGTTCAAATTCCCTCTCTTGTCGCGAATGAAAATCAAATCAAACATGTACTACGTTTTCAAAATGCTTATGCACAAAACTCAATTCAAAGCACATACTTACCTTGCTTATGGAGTCTTCTTAAAGTACAAAGTTTTCTAAAACGATCTGGCAGAATTAAGAGCCTAGCAGCTCAAATGAATATTTGAGTCAAATGAAATTTTCTCGCTGAATAGGCGTAAAAATCAACATCTGCTGTGATTTTGGCCGTCTGCGCACTGAAATCAATGAAAGCATGTTTGCCATCATCAGTCATGCAATTTCTTAGGTTCCAAAATCTTAAAGTAGTTAGATGAGCGAGGGTCGACAACATATCTTATATACATATATGTTCCAAAAAACAAGCTGTTTAGACTATATTATGTTCAAATTCCCTCTCTCGTGGCGAATGAACATCAAATCAAACATGTACTGCGTTTTCAACAAGTGCTTATTCTAACTCAATTCAAAGCACATACTTACCTTACTTATGGAGTCTTCTTAAAGTACAAAGTTTTCTAAAACGATCTGGCAGAATTAAGAGCCTAGCAGCTCAAATGAATATTTGAGTCAAATGAAGTTTTCTCGCGAATAGACGCCAAAAATCAACATCTGCAGTGATTCTGGCCCGTCTGCGCACTGAAATCAAATGAAAGCATGTTTGCCATCATCAGTCATACAATTTCTTGGGTTCCAAAATCTTAAAGTAGTTAGATGAGCTTGAGGGGTCGACAACATGTCTTATATACATATATGTTCCAAAAGAAACAAGCTGTTTAGACTATATTATGTTCAAATTCCCTCTCGTCATGAATGAACATCAAATCAAACATGTACTGCGTTTTCAAAAAGTGCTTATGCAAACTCAATTCAAAAGCACATACATACCTTGCTTATGGAGTCTTCTTAAAGTACAGTTTTCCTAAAACGATCTGGCAAGAATTAAGAGCCTAGCAGCTCAAATGAATATTTGAGTCAAATGAAGTTTTCTCTGTAGAATAGGCGCCAAAAATCAACATCTGGTGTGATTTTGTCCCGTATGCATACTGAAATCAAATGAAAGCATGTTTGCCATCATCAGTCATGCAATTTCTTGGGTTCCAAAATCTTAAAAGTAGTTAGATGAGCTTGAGGTCGACAACATATCTTATATACATATATGTTCCAAAAGAAACAAGCTGTTTAGACTATATTATGTTCAAATTCCCTCTCTAAATGCATGAATGAACATCAAATCAAACATGTACTGCGTTTTCAAAAAGTGCTTATGCAAACTCAATTCAAAGCACATACATACCTTGCTTATGGAGTCTTCTTAAGTAGAGTTTTCTAAAACGATCTGGCAAAATTAAGAGCCTAGCAGCTCAAATGAATATTTGAGTCAAATGAAGTTTTCTCGCTGAATAGGCGTAAAAATCAACATCTGCTGTGATTCTGGAAAGTCTGTATACTGAAATCAAATGAAAGCATGTTTGCCATCATCAGTCATGCAATTTCTTGGGTTCCCAAAATCTTAAAGTAGTTAGATGAGCTTGAGTGGTCGACAACATATCTTATATACATATATGTTCCAAAAGAAACAAGCTGTTTAGACTATATTATGTTCAAATTCCCTCTCTCGTCGCGAATGAACATCAAATCAAACATGTACTGCGTTTTCAAAAAATGCTTATGCAAACTCAATTCAAAGCACATACTTACCTTGCTAATGGAGTCTTCTTAAAGTAGAAAGTTTTCTAAAACAATCTGGCAAGAATTAAGAGCCTAGCATCTCAAATGAATATTTGAGTAAAATGAATATTTCAGTCAAATGAAGTTTTCTCGGCGAATAGACGCCAAAAATCAACATCTGCTATGAATTTGGAAAGTCTGCGCACTGAAATCAAATGAAATGAAAGCATGTTTGCCTTCATCAGTCATGCAATTTCTTGGGTTCCAAAATCTTAAAGTAGTTAGATGAGCTTGAGGGTCGACAACATGTCTTATATACATATATGTTCCAAAAGAAACAAGCTGTTTAGACTATATTATGTTCAAATTACCTCTCTCGTCGAGAATGAACTTCAAATCAATCATGTACTGATTTTTCAAAAAAGTGCTTATGCAAACTCAATTCAAAGCACATACTTACCTTCATATGGAGTCTTCTTAAAGTACAGATTTTTCTAAAACGATCTGGCAGAATTAAAAGAGCCTAGCAGCTCAAATGAATATTTGGAGTCAAATGAAGTTTCTCGGCGAATAGGCCAAAAATCAACATCTGCTGTGATTCTGGCCCGTCTGCGCACTGAAATCAAATGAAAGCATGTTTGCCATCATCAGTCATGCAATTTCTTGGGTTCCAAAATCTTAAGTAGTTAGATGAGCTTGAGGGTCGACAACATATCTTATATACATATAACATATAGGTGTGTTCAAAAAGAAACAAGCTGTTTAGACTATATTATGTTCAAATTCCTCTCTCGTCGAGAATGAACATCAAATCAAACATGTGCGTTTTTCAAAAAGTGCTTATGCAAACTCAATTCCAAAGCACATACATACCTTTCTTATGGAGTCTTCTTAAAGTACAAGTTTTCTAAAGCGATCTGGCAGAATTAAGAGCCTAGCAGCTCAAATGAATATTTGAGTCAAATGAAATTTTCTCGCTGAATAGGCGCCAAAATCAACATCTGCTGTGATTCTGGCCCGTCTCGCACTGAAATCAAATGAAAGCATGTTTGCCATCATCAGTCATGCAATTTCTTGGGTTCCAAAATCTTAAAAGTAGTTAGATGAGCTTGAGGGTTAGAAGCGACAACATGTCTTATATACATATAGTTATTGTTCCAAAAGAAACAAGCTGTTTAGACTATATTATGTTCAAATTCCTCTCTCATCAGAATGAACATCAAATCAAGCATGTACTCGTTTTCAGAAAAAAAAGTGCTTATGCAAACTCAATTCAAAGCACATACTTACCTTGCTTTGGGAGTCTTCTTAAAGTGAAAGTTTTCTAAAACGATCTGGCAAGAATTAAGAGCCTAGCAGCTCAAATGAATATTTGGAGTCAAATGAAGTTTTCTCGTGAATAGGCGTAAAAATCAACATCTGCTGTGATTCTGGCCGTCTGCGCACTGATGCTTTAATCAAATGAAAGCATGTTTGCCATCATCAGTCATGCAATTTCTTAGCTTCCAAAATCTTAAAGTAGTTAGATGAGCTTGAGGGGTCGACAACATATCTTATATACATATAGGTGTGTTACAAAAGAAACAAGCTGTTTAGACTAAATTATGTTCAATTTCCCTCTCTCGTCGCGAATGAACATCAAATCAAACATGTACTCGTTTTTCAAAAAGTGCTTATAAAACTCAATTCAAAGCACATACTTACCTTGCTTTAGTCTTCTTAAAAGTAGAAAGTTTTCTAAAGCAGATCTGGCAAAATTAGAGCCTAGCAGCTCAAATGAATATTTGAGTCAAATGAAGTTTTCTCGGCGAATAGGCGTAAAAATCAACATCTGCTGTGGAAGAATTTTGGCCGTCTACTGAAATCAAATGAAAGCATGTTTGCCATCATCAGTCATACAATTTATTGGGTTCCAAAATCTTAAAGTAGTTAGATGAGCTTGAGGTCGACAACATATCTTATATACATATATGTTCCCAAAAAAAAGAAACAAGCTGTTTAGACTATATTATGTTTCAAATTCCCTCTCTCGTCATGAATGAACATCAAATCAAACATGTACTGCGTTTTTCAAAGTGCTTATGCAAACTCAATTCAAAGCACATACATACCTTGCTTATGGAGTCTTCTTAAAGTACAAAGTTTTCTAAAACGATCTGGCAAGAATTAAAAAAAAAAGAGCCTAGCAGCTCAAATGGATATTTGAGTCAAATGAAGTTTTCTCGCTGAATAGGCGCCAAAAATCAACATCTGCTGTGATTCTGGCCGTCTGCACTGAAATCAAATGAAAGCATGTTTGCCATCATCAGTCATGCAATTTCTTGGGTTCCAAAATCTTAAAAAGTAGTTAGATGAGCTTGAGGTCGACAACATATCTTATATACATATATATAGATTGTGTTCCCAAAAGAAACAAGCTGTTTAGACTATATTATGTTCAGAATTCCTCTCTCGTCATGAATGAACATCAAATCAAACATGTACGTTTTCAAAAAGTGCTTATGCAAACTCAATTCAAAGCACATACTTACCTTGCTTGTGGAGTCTTCTTAAAGTAGAAAGTTTTCTAAAAGGATCTGGCAGAATTAAGAGCCTAGCAGCTCAAATGAATATTTGAGTCAAATGAGAGAAGATTTTTCTCGACTGAATAAGGCTGGCAAAAATCCAACATCTGCTGTGATTTGGCCCGTCTGCAGTACACTGAAATCAAATGAAAGACATGTTGCCATCATCAGTCATGCAATTTCTTGGGTTCCAAAATCTTAAAGTAGTTAGATGAGCTTGAGGGTCGACAACATATCTTATATACATATATATAGGTGTGTTCCCAAAAGAAACAAGCTGTTTAGACTATATTATGTTCAAATTCCTCTCTCGTCGCGAATGAACATCAAATCAAACATGTACTGCGTTTTCAAAAAGTGCTTATGCAAACTCAATTCAAAGCACATACTTAGCTTCTTATGGAGTCTTCTTAAAGTAGAAAGTTTTCTAAAACGATCTGGCAAGAATTAAGAGCCTAGCAGCTCAAATGAATATTTGAGTCAAATGAAGTTTTCTCGGCGAATAGACGCCAAAAATCAACATCTGCTGTGATTTTGGAAAGTCTGCTCACTGAAATCAAATGAAAGCATGTTTGCCATCATCAGTCATGCAATTTCTTGGGTTCCAAAATCTTAAAGTAGTTAGATGAGCTTGAGGGTCGACAACATATCTTATATACATATATGTTCCAAAAGAAACAAGCTGTTTAGACTATATTATGTTCAAATTCCCTCTCTCAATGCGAATGAACATCAAATCAAACATGTACTGCGTTTTCAAAAAGTGCTTATGCAAACTCAATTCAAAGCACATACTTACCTTGCTTGTGGAGTCTTCTTAAAGTAGAAAGTTTTCTAAACGATCTGGCAAGAATTAAGAGCCTAGCAGCTCAAAATGAATATTTGAGTCAAATGAAGTTTTC
This sequence comes from Xiphias gladius, assembly GCF_016859285.1. Lineage (NCBI taxonomy): Eukaryota > Metazoa > Chordata > Actinopteri > Istiophoriformes > Xiphiidae > Xiphias > Xiphias gladius. The sequence goes on along the minus strand of NW_024401716.1, from coordinate 54,335 downwards.
ACAAAGCTGAAAAGGCGCCAAAATCAACATCTGCTGTGATTTTGGAAAGTCTCAAGACTGACATCAAATGAAAGCATGTTTGCCATCATCAGTCATGCAGTTTCTTGGGTTCCAAAATCTTAAAGTAGTTAGATGAGCTTGAGGGGTCGACAACATATCTTATATACATATATGCTCCAAAAAGAAACAAGCTGTTTAGACTATATTATGTTCAAATTCCCTCTCTTGTCGCGAATGAACATCAAATCAAACATGTCCCGCGTTTTCAAAAAAGTGCTTATGCGAACTCAATTCAAAGCACATACCTACCTTGCTTCGGGAGTCTTCTTAAAGTAGAACGTTTTCTAAAACGATCTGGCAAGAATTAAGAGCCTAGCAGCTCAAATGAATATTTGAGTCAAATGAAGTTTCTCGCTGAAAAGACGCAAAAAATCAACATCTGCTGTGATTCTGGCCCATCTGCGCACTGAAATCAAATGAAAGCATGTTTGCCATCATCAGTCATGCAATTTCTTGGGTTCCAAAATCTTAAAGTAGTTAGATGAGCTTGAGGGGTCGACAACATATCTTATATACATATATGTTCCAAAAGAAACAAGCTGTTTAGACTATATTATGTTCAAATTCCTCTCTCGTCATGAATGAACATCAAATCAAACATGTACTGCGTTTTCAAAAAGTGCTTATGCAAACTCAATTCAAAGCACATACTTACCTTTCTTTGGGAGTCTTCTTAAAGTAGAAAGTTTTCTAAAACGATCTGGCAAATTAAGAGCCTAGCAGCTCAAATGAATATTTGAGTCAAATGAAGTTTTCTCGCTGATAGGACGCCAAAAATCAACATCTGCTGTGATTCTGGCCCGTGTGCGCACTGAAATCCAATGAAAGCATGTTTGCTATCATCAGTCATGCAATTTCTTGGGTTCCAAAATCTTAAAGTAGTTAGATGAGCTTGAGGGTCGACAACATATCTTATATACATATGTATATAGTATGTTCCAAAAGAAACAAGCTGTTTAGACTATATTATGTTCAAATTCCCTCTCGTCATGAATGAACATCAAATCAAACATGTACTGCGCTTTCAAAAAGTGCTTATGCAAACTCAATTCAAAGCACATACTAACCTTTCTTTGGGAGTCTTCTTAAAGTAGAAAGTTTTCTAAAACGATCTGGCAAGAATTAAGAACCTAGCAGCTCAAATGAATATTTGAGTCAAAATGAAGTTTCTCGCTGAAAAGACGCCAAAATCAACATCTGCAGTGATTTTGGAAAGTCTGCGCACTGAAATCAAATGAAAGCATGTTTGCCATCATCAGTCATGCAATTTCTTGGGTTCCAAAATCTTAAAGTAGTTAGATGAGCTTGAGGGTCGACAACATATCTTATATACATATATGTTCCAAAAAGAAACAAGCTGTTTAGACTATATTATGTTCAAATTCTCTCTCGTCAGCGAATGAACATCAAATCAAACATGTACTGGCGTTTTCAAAAATGCTTATACAAACTCAATTCAAAGCACATACTTACCTTGCTTATGGAGTCTTCTTAAAGTAGAAAGTTTTCTAAAACGATCTGGCAAGAATTAAGAGCCTAGCAGCTCAAATGAATATTTGAGTCAAATGAAGTTTTCGGCTGATAAGACGCCAAAAATCAACATCTGCTGTGATTCTGGCCCGTGTGCGCACTGAAATCAAATGAAAGCATGTTTGCCATCATCAGTCATGCAATTTCTTGGGTTCCAAAATCTTAAAGTAGTTAGATGAGCTTGAGGGGTCGACAACATATCTTATATACATATATGTTCCAAAAGAAACAAGCTGTTTAGACTATATTATGTTCAAATTCCCTCTCTCGTCGCGAATGAACATCAAATCAAACATGTACTGCGTTTTCAAAAATGCTTATGCAAACTCAATTCAAAGCACATACTTAGCTTTCTTTGGGAGTCTTCTTAAAGTAGAAAGTTTTCTAAAACGATCTGGCAAGAATTGAGAGCCTAGCAGCTCAAATGAATATTTGAGTCAAATGAAGTTTTCTCGGCGAATAGACGCCAAAAATCAACATCTGCTGTGATTCTGGCCCGTGTGCGCACTGAAATCCAATGAAAGCATGTTTGCCATCATCAGTCATGCAATTTCTTGGGTTCCAAAATCTTAAAGTAGTTAGATGAGCTTGAGGGGTCGACAACATATCTTATATACATATGTATATAGGTATATTCCAAAAGAAACAAGCTGTTTAGACTATATTATGTTCAAATTCCCTCTCTCGTCACGAATGAACATCAGATCAAACATGTACTGCTTTTAAAAAATGCTTGTACAAACTCAATTCAAAGCACACGCTTACCTTTCTTTGGAGTCTTCTTAAAGTAGAAAGTTTTCTAAAACGATCTGGCAAGAATTAAGAACCTAGCAGCTCAAATGAATATTTGAGTCAAATGAAGTCTTCGCTGAAAAGACGCCAAAATCAACATCTGCTGTGATATTGGAAAGTCTGCACTGAAATCAAATGAAAGCATGTTTGCATCATCAGTCATGCAGTTTCTTAGCTTCCAAAATCTTAAAGTAGTTAGATGAGCTTGAGGGGTCGACAACATATCTTATATACATATATGTTCCAAAAGAAACAAGAAGTTTAGACTATAATATGTTCAAATTCCATCTCTAGACGCGAATGAACAACAAATCAAACATGTACTGCGTTTTCAAAAAGTGCTTATGCAAACTCAATTCAAAGCACATACTTACCTTGCTTATGGAGTCTTCTTAAAGTAGAAAGTTTTCTAAAACGATCTGGCAAGAATTAAGAACCTAGCAGCTCAAATGAATATTTGAGTCAAATGAAGTTTTCTCGGTTAATAGACGCCAAAATCAACATCTGCTGTGATTTTGGAAAGTCTGACTGAAATCAAATGAAAGCATGTTTGCCATCATCAGTCATGCAATTTCTTGGGTTCCAAAATCTTAAAGTAGTTAGATGAGCTTGAGGGGTCGACAACATGTCTTATATACATATATGTTCCAAAAGAAACAAGCTGTTTAGACTATATTATGTTCAAATTCCTCTCGTCGCGAATGAACATCAAATCAAACATGTACTGCGTTTTCAAAAAAGTGCTTATGCAAACTCAATTCAAAGCACATACTTACCTTGCTTATGGAGTCTTCTTAAAGTAGAAAGTTTTCTAAAACAATCTGAGAAATTAAGAACCTAGCAGCTCAAATGAATATTTGAGTCAAATGAAGTGTTCTCGCTGATAAGACGCCAAAAATCAACATCTGCTGTGATTTTGGAAAATCTGCGCACTGAAATCAAATGAAAGCATGTTTGCCATCATCAGTCATGCAATTTCTTGGGTTCCAAAATCTTAAAGTAGTTAGATGAGCTTGAGGGGTCGACAACATATCTTATATTCATATATGTTCCAAAAAAAACAAGCTGTTTAGACTATATTATGTTCAAATTCCCTCTCTCGTCACGAATGAACATCAAATCAAACATGTACTGCGTTTTCAAAAAAGTGCTTGTACAAACTCAATTCAAAGCACATACTTACCTTGCTTATGGAGTCTTCTTAAAGTAGAAAGTTTTCTAAAACGATCTGGCAAGAATTAAGAGCCTAGCAGCTCAAATGAATATTTGAGTCAAATGAAGTTTTCTCGCTGATAAGACGCCAAAAATCAACATCTGCTGTGATTTTGGCCCGTCTGCGCACTGAAATCAAATGAAAGCATGTTTGCCATCATCAGTCATGCAGTTTCTTAGCTTCCAAAATCTTAAAGTAGTTAGATGAGCTTGAGGGGTCGACAACATATCTTATATAAATATATGTTCCAAAAGAAACAAGCTGTTTAGACTATATTATGTTCAAATTCCCTCTCTCGTCACGAATGAACATCAAATCAAACATGTACTGCGTTTTCAAAAAATGCTTGTACAAACTCAATTCAAAGCACATACTTACCTTGCTTTGGGAGTCTTCTTAAAGTAGAAAGTTTTCTAAAACGATCTGGCAAGAATTAAGAGCCTAGCAGCTCAAATGAATATTTGAGTCAAATGAAGTTTTCTCGGCGAATAGGCCAAAAATCAACATCTGCTGTGATTCTGGCCTGTAGCGCACTGAAATCAAATGAAAGCATGTTTGCCATCATCAGTCATGCAATTTCTTGGGTTCCAAAATCTTAAAGTAGTTAGATGAGCTTGAGGGGTCGACAACATATCTTATATACATATGTATATAGGTATATTCCAAAAGAAACCAGCAGTTTAGACGATATTATGTTCAAATTCCCTCTCTCGTCACGAATGAACATCAAATCAAACATGTACTGCGTTTTCAAAAAAGTGCTTGTACAAACTCAATTCAAAGCACATACTTACCTTTCTTTGGGAGTCTTCTTAAAGTAGAAAGTTTTCTAAAACGATCTGGCAAGAATTAAGAGCCTAGCAGCTCAAATGAATATTTGAGTCAAATGAAGTTTTCTCGCTGAAAAGACGCCAAAAATCAACATCTGCAGTGATTTTGGAAAGTCTGCGCACTGAAATCAAATGAAAGCATGTTTGCCATCATCAGTCATGCAGTTTCTTAGCTTCCAAAATCTTAAAGTAGTTAGATGAGCTTGAGGGGTTGACAACATATCTTATATACATATATGTTCCAAAAGAAACAAGCAGTTTAGACTATATTATGTACAAAATCCCTCTCAACTCGCGAATGAACATCAAATCAAACATGTACTGCGTTTTCAAAAAAGTGCTTATGCAAACTCAATTCAAAGCACATACTTACCTTGCTTATGGAGTCTTCTTAAAGTACAAAGTTTTCTAAAACGATCTGGAGAGAATTAAGAGCCTAGCAGCTCAAATGAATATTTGAGTCAAATGAAGTTTTTCTCGGCGAATAGACGCCAAAAACCAACGTCTGCTGTGATTTTGGAAAGTGTGCGCACTGAAATCAAATGAAAGCATGTTTGCCATCATCAGTCATGCAATTTCTTGGGTTCCAAAATCTTAAAGTAGTTAGATGAGCTTGAGGGGTCGACAACATGTCTTATATACATATATGTTCCAAAAGAAACAAGCTGTTTAGACTATATTATGTTCAAATTCCCCCTCTCGTCGCGAATGAACATCAAATCAAACATGTACTGCGTTTTCAAAAAAGTGCTTATGCAAACTCAATTCAAAGCACATACTTACCTTGCTTATGGAGTCTTCTTAAAGTAGAAAGTTTTCTAAAACAATCTGGAGAGAATTAAGAACCTAGCAGCTCAAATGAATATTTGAGTAAAATGAAGTTTTCTCGCTGATAAGACGCCAAAAATCAACATCTGCTGTGATTTTGGAAAATCTGCGCACTGAAATCAAATGAAAGCATGTTTGCCATCATCAGTCATGCAATTTCTTGGGTTCCAAAATCTTAAAGTAGTTAGATGAGCTTGAGGGGTCGACAACATATCTTATATACATATATGTTCCAAAAGAAACAAGCTGTTTAGACTATATTATGTTCAAATTCCCTCTACGAATGAACATCAAATCAAACATGTACTGCGTTTTCAAAAAATGCTTATGCAAACTCAATTCAAAGCACATACTTAGCTTGCTTATGGAGTCTTCTTAAAGTAGAAAGTTTTCTAAAACGATCTGGCAAGAATTAAGAGCCTAGCAGCTCAAATGAATATTTGAGTCAAATGAAGTTTTCTCGCTGAAAAGACGCCAAAAATCAACATCTGCTGTGATTCTGGCCCGTCTGCGCACTGAAATCAAATGAAAGCATGTTTGCCATCATCAGTCATGCAATTTCTTGGGTTCCAAAATCTTAAAGTAGTTAGATGAGCTTGAGGGGTCGACAACATATCTTATATACATATATGTTCCAAAAGAAACAAGATGTTTAGACTATATTATGTTCAAATTCCCTCTCTCGTCGCGAATGAACATCAAATCAAACATGTACTGCGTTTTCAAAAAAGTGCTTATGCAAACTCAATTCAAAGCACATACTAAGCTTTCTTTGGGAGTCTTCTTAAAGTAGAAAGTTTTCTAAAACGATCTGGCAAGAATTAAGAGCCTAGCAGCTCAAATGAATATTTGAGTCAAATGAAGTTTTCTCGCTGAATAGACGCCAAAAATCAACATCTGCTGTGATTTTGGAAAGTCTGCGCACTGAAATCAAATGAAAGCATGTTTGCCATCATCAGTCATGCAATTTCTTGGGTTCCAAAATCTTAAAGTAGTTAGATGAGCTTGAGGGGTCGACACATATCTTATATACATATATGTTCCAAAAGAAACAAGCTGTTTAGACTATATTATGTTCAAATTCCCTCTCGTCGCGAATGAACATCAAATCAAACATGTACTGCGTTTTCAAAAAAGTGCTTATGCAAACTCAATTCAAAGCACATACTTACCTTGCTTATGGAGTCTTCTTAAAGTAGAAAGTTTTCTAAAACGATCTGGCAAGAATTAAGAGCCTAGCAGCTCAAATGAATATTTGAGTCAAATGAAGTTTTCTCGCTGAAAAGACGCCAAAAATCAACATCTGCTGTGATTCTGGCCCGTCTGCGCACTGAAATCAAATGAAAGCATGTTTGCCATCATCAGTCATGCAATTTCTTGGGTTCCAAAATCTTAAAGTAGTTAGATGAGCTTGAGGGGTCGACAACATATCTTATATACATATATGTTCCAAAAGAAACAAGCTGTTTAGACTATATTATGTTCAAATTCCCTCTCTCGTCGCGAATGAACATCAAATCAAACATGTACTGCGTTTTCAAAAAAGTGCTTATGCAAACTCAATTCAAAGCACATACTTACCTTTGCTTATGGAGTCTTCTTAAAGTAGAAAGTTTTCTAAAACGATCTGGCAAGAATTAAGAACCTAGCAGCTCAAATGAATATTTGAGTCAAATGAAGTTTTCGCTGATAAGACGCCAAAAATCAACATCTGCTGTGATTCTGGCCCGTCTGCGCACTGAAATCAAATGAAAGCATGTTTGCCATCATCAGTCATGCAATTTCTTGGGTTCCAAAATCTTAAAGTAGTTAGATGAGCTTGAGGGGTCGACAACATATCTTATATACATATATGTTCCAAAAGAAACAAGCTGTTTAGACTATATTATGTTCAAATTCCCTCTCTCGTCGCGAATGAACATCAAATCAAACATGTACTGCGTTTTCAAAAAATGCTTATACAAACTCAATTCAAAGCACATACTTACCTTGCTTATGGAGTCTTCTTAAAGTAGAAAGTTTTCTAAAACGATCTGGCAAGAATTAAGAGCCTAGCAGCTCAAATGAATATTTGAGTCAAATGAAGTTTTCTCTGCGAATAGACGCCAAAAATCAACATCTGCTGTGATTTTGGAAAGTCTGCGCACTGAAATCAAATGAAAGCATGTTTGCCATCATCAGTCATGCAATTTCTTGGGTTCCAAAATCTTAAAGTAGTTAGATGAGCTTGAGGGGTCGACAACATATCTTATATACATATATGTTCAAAAAGAAACAAGCTGTTTAGACTATATTATGTTCAAATTCCCTCTCTCGTCGCGAATGAACATCAAATCAAACATGTCCCGCGTTTTCAAAAAAGTGCTTATGCGAACTCAATTCAAAGCACATACCTACCTTGCTTCGGGAGTCTTCTTAAAGTAGAACGTTTTCTAAAACGATCTGGCAAGAATTAAGAGCCTAGCAGCTCAAATGAATATTTGAGTCAAATGAAGTTTTCTCGCTGATAAGACGCCAAAAATCAACATCTGCTGTGATTTTGGAAAGTCTGCGCACTGAAATCAAATGAAAGCATGTTTGCCATCATCAGTCATGCAATTTCTTGGGTTCCAAAATCTTAAAGTAGTTAGATGAGCTTGAGGGGTCGACAACATATCTTATATACATATATGTTCCAAAAGAAACAAGCTGTTTAGACTATATTATGTTCAAATTCTCTCGTCGCGAATAAACATCAAATCAAACATGTACTGCGTTTTCAAAAAGTGCTTATACAAACTCAATTCAAAGCACATACTTACCTTTTTGGGAGTCTTCTTAAAGTAGAAAGTTTTCTAAAACGATCTGGCAAGAATTAAGAACCTAGCAGCTCAAATGAATATTTGAGTCAAATGAAGTCTTCTCGGCGAATAGACGCCAAAAATCAACATCTGCTGTGATTCTGGCCCGTCTGCGCACTGAAATCAAATGAAAGCATGTTTGCCATCATCAGTCATGCAATTTCTTGGGTTCCAAAATCTTAAAGTAGTTAGATGAGCTTGAGGGGTCGACAACATATCTTATATACATATATGTTCCAAAAGAAACAAGCTGTTTAGACTATATTATGTTCAAATTCTCTCGTCGCGAATGAACATCAAATCAAACATGTACTGCGTTTTCAAAAAAGTGCTTATGCAAACTCAATTCAAAGCACATACTTACCTTGCTTATGGAGTCTTCTTAAAGTAGAAAGTTTTCTAAAACGATCTGGAGAGAATTAAGAACCTAGCAGCTCAAATGAATATTTGAGTCAAATGAAGTTTTCTCGCTGATAAGACGCCAAAAATCAACATCTGCTGTGATTTTGGAAAGTCTGCGCACTGAAATCAAATGAAAGCATGTTTGCCATCATCAGTCATGCAATTTCTTGGGTTCCAAAATCTTAAAGTAGTTAGATGAGCTTGAGGGGTCGACAACATATCTTATATACATATATGTTCCAAAAGAAACAAGCTGTTTAGACTATATTATGTTCAAATTCTCTCTCGTCATGAATGAACATCAAATCAAACATGTACTGCGTTTTCAAAAAGTGCTTATGCAAACTCAATTCAAAGCACATACTTACCTTTGCTTATGGAGTCTTCTTAAAGTAGAAAGTTTTCTAAAACGATCTGGCAAGAATTAAGAACCTAGCAGCTCAAATGAATATTTGAGTAAAATGAAGTTTTCTCGCTGATAAGACGCCAAAAATCAACATCTGCTGTGATTTTGGAAAATCTGCGCACTGAAATCAAATGAAAGCATGTTTGCCATCATCAGTCATGCAATTTCTTGGGTTCCAAAATCTTAAAGTAGTTAGATGAGCTTGAGGGGTCGACAACATATCTTATATACATATATGTTCCAAAAGAAACAAGCTGTTTAGACTATATTATGTTCAAATTCCCTCTCTCGTCGCGAATGAACATCAAATCAAACATGTACTGCGTTTTCAAAAAATGCTTGTACAAACTCAATTCAAAGCACATACTTACCTTGCTTATGGAGTCTTCTTAAAGTAGAAAGTTTTCTAAAACGATCTGGCAAGAATTAAGAGCCTAGCAGCTCAAATGAATATTTGAGTCAAATGAAGATTTCTCGCTGAAAAGACGCCAAAAATCAACATCTGCTGTGATTCTGGCCGTCTGCGCACTGAAATCAAATGAAAGCATGTTTGCCATCATCAGTCATGCAATTTCTTGGGTTCCAAAATCTTAAAGTAGTTAGATGAGCTTGAGGGGTCGACAACATATCTTATATACATATATGTTCCAAAAGAAACAAGCTGTTTAGACTATATTATGTTCAAATTCTCTCGTCGCGAATGAACATCAAATCAAACATGTACTGCGTTTTAAAAAATGCTTGTACAAACTCAATTCAAAGCACATACTTACCTTGCTTATGGAGTCTTCTTAAAGTAGAAAGTTTTCTAAAACGATCTGGCAAGAATTAAGAGCCTAGCAGCTCAAATGAATATTTGAGTCAAATGAATATTTGAGTCAAATGAAGTTTTCTCGGCGAATAGACGCCAAAAATCAACATCTGCTGTGATTCTGGAAAGTCTGCGCACTGAAATCAAATGAAAGCATGTTTGCCATCATCAGTCATGCAATTTCTTAGCTTCCAAAATCTTAAAGTAGTTAGATGAGCTTGAGGGGTCGACAACATATCTTATATACATATATGTTCCAAAAGAAACAAGCAGTTTAGACTATATTATGTTCAAATTCCCCCTCTCGTCGCGAATGAACATCAAATCAAACATGTACTGCGTTTTCAAAAAGTGCTTATGCAAACTCAATTCAAAGCACATACTTGGCTTTCTTTGGGAGTCTTCTTAAAGTAGAAAGTTTTCTAAAACGATCTGGCAAGAATTAAGAGCCTAGCAGCTCAAATGAATATTTGAGTCAAATGAAGTTTTCTAAGCTGAAAAGACGCCAAAAATCAACATCTGCTGTGATTCTGGCCCGCTCAAGACTGAAATCAAATGAAAGCATGTTTGCCATCATCAGTCATGCAATTTCTTGGGTTCCAAAATCTTAAAGTAGTTAGATGAGCTTGAGGGGTCGACAACATATCTTATATACATATATGTTCCAAAAGAAACAAGCTGTTTAGACTATATTATGTTCAAATTCCCTCTCGTCATGAATGAACATCAAATCAAACATGTACTGCGTTTTCAAAAAAGTGCTTATACAAACTCAATTCAAAGCACATACTTACCTTGCTTATGGAGTCTTCTTAAAGTAGAAAGTTTTCTAAAACGATCTGGCAAGAATTAAGAGCCTAGCAGCTCAAATGAATATTTGAGTCAAATGAAGTTTTCTCGGCTAATAGACGCCAAAAATCAACATCTGCTGTGATTTTGGAAAGTCTGCGCACTGAAATCAAATGAAAGCATGTTTGCCATCATCAGTCATGCAATTTCTTGGGTTCCAAAATCTTAAAGTAGTTATATGATCCTGAGGGTCGACAACATATCTTATATACATATATGTTCCAAAAGAAACAAGCTGTTTAGACTATATTATGTTCAAATTCTCTCTCGTCGCGAATGAACATCAAATCAAACATGTACTGCGTTTCCAAAAAAGTGCTTATGCAAACTCAATTCAAAGCACATACTAAGCTTTCTTATGGGAGTCTTCTTAAAGTAGAAAGTTTTCTAAAACGATCTGGAGAATTAAGAGCCTAGCAGCTCAAATGAATATTTGAGTCAAATGAAGTTTTTTGCTGAAAAGACGCCAAAAATCAACATCTGCTGTGATTTTGGAAAGTCTGCGCACTGAAATCAAATGAAAGCATGTTTGCCATCATCAGTCATGCAATTTCTTGGGTTCCAAAATCTTAAAGTAGTTAGATGAGCTTGAGGGGTCGACAACATATCTTATATACATATGTATATAGGTATGTTCCAAAAGAAAAAGCTGTTTAGACTATATTATGTTCAAATTCCTCTCTCAATGAATGAACATCAAATCAAACATGTACTGCGTTTTCAAAAAATGCTTGTACAAACTCAATTCAAAGCACATACTTACCTTGCTTATGGAGTCTTCTTAAAGTAGAAAGTTTTCTAAAACGATCTGGCAAGAATTAAGAGCCTAGCAGCTCAAATGAATATTTGAGTCAAATGAAGTTTTCTCGCTGAAAAGACGCCAAAAATCAACATCTGCTGTGATTTTGGAAAGTCTGCGCACTGAAATCAAATGAAAGCATGTTTGCCATCATCAGTCATGCAATTTCTTGGGTTCCAAAATCTTAAAGTAGTTAGATGAGCTTGAGGGGTCGACAACATATCTTATATACATATGTATATAGGTATATTCCAAAAGAAACCAGCAGTTTAGACGATATTATGTTCAAATTCCCTCTCTCGTCACGAATGAACATCAAATCAAACATGTACTGCGTTTTCAAAAAAGTGCTTATACAAACTCAATTCAAAGCACATACTTACCTTGCTTATGGAGTCTTCTTAAAGTAGAAAGTTTTCTAAAACGATCTGGCAAGAATTAAGAGCCTAGCAGCTCAAATGAATATTTGAGTCAAATGAAGTTTTGTCGGCTGAATAGACGCCAAAAATCAACATCTGCTGTGATTTTGGAAAGTCTATGACTGAAATCAAATGAAAGCATGTTTGCCATCATCAGTCATGCAATTTCTTGGGTTCCAAAATCTTAAAGTAGTTAGATGAGCTTGAGGGGTCGACAACATATCTTATATACATATATGTTCCAAAAGAAACAAGCTGTTTAGACTATATTATGTTCAAATTCCCCTCTCGTCATGCGAATGAACATCAAATCAAACATGTACTGCGTTTTCAAAAAGTGCTTATGCAAACTCAATTCAAAGCACATACTTAGCTTTCTTTGGGAGTCTTCTTAAAGTAGAAAGTTTTCTAAAACGATCTGGCAAGAATTAAGAGCCTAGCAGCTCAAATGAATATTTGAGTCAAATGAAGTTTTTTGCTGAAAAGACGCCAAAAATCAACATCTGCTGTGATTTTGAAAGTCTGCGCACTGAAATCAAATGAAAGCATGTTTGCCATCATCAGTCATGCAGTTTCTTAGCTTCCAAAATCTTAAAGTAGTTAGATGAGCTTGAGGGGTCGACAACATATCTTATATACATATATGTTCCAAAAGAAACAAGCAGTTTAGACTATATTATGTTCAAATTCCCCCTCTCGTCGCGAATGAACATCAAATCAAACATGTACTGCGTTTTCAAAAAAGTGCTTATGCAAACTCAATTCAAAGCACATACTAAGCTTTCTTTGGGAGTCTTCTTAAAGTAGAGAGTTTTCTAAAACGATCTGGCAAGAATTAAGAGCCTAGCAGCTCAAATGATTATTTGAGTCAAATGAAGTTTTCTCGCTGAAAAGACGCCAAAAATCAACATCTGCTGTGATTCTGGCCCGTCTGCGCACTGAAATCAAATGAAAGCATGTTTGCCATCATCAGTCATGCAATTTCTTGGTTTCCAAAATCTTAAAGTAGTTAGATGAGCTTGAGGGGTCGACAACATATCTTATATACATATATGTTCCAAAAGAAACAAGCAGTTTAGACTATACTATGTTCAAATTCCCCCTCTCGTCGCGAATGAACATCAAATCAAACATGTACTGCGTTTTCAAAAAAGTGCTTATGCAAACTCAATTCAAAGCACATACTAAGCTTTCTTTGGGAGTCTTCTTAAAGTAGAGAGTTTTCTAAAACGATCTGGCAAGAATTAAGAGCCTAGCAGCTCAAATGATTATTTGAGTCAAATGAAGTTTTCTCGCTGAAAAGACGCCAAAAATCAACATCTGCTGTGATTTTGGAAAGTCTGACTGAAATCAAATGAAAGCATGTTTGCCATCATCAGTCATGCAGTTTCTTAGCTTCCAAAATCTTAAAGTAGTTAGATGAGCTTGAGGGGTCGACAACATATCTTATATACATATATGTTCCAAAAGAAACAAGCAGTTTAGACTATACTATGTTCAAATTCCCCCTCTCGTCGCGAATGAACATCAAATCAAACATGTACTGCGTTTTCAAAAAAGTGCTTATGCAAACTCAATTCAAAGCACATACTAAGCTTTCTTTGGGAGTCTTCTTAGAGTAGAGAGTTTTCTAAAACGATCTGGCAAGAATTAAGAGCCTAGCAGCTCAAATGATTATTTGAGTCAAATCAAGTTTTCTCGCTGAAAAGACGCCAAAAATCAACATCTGCTGTGATTCTGGCCCGTCTGCGCACTGAAATCAAATGAAAGCATGTTTGCCATCATCAGTCATGCAATTTCTTGGTTTCCAAAATCTTAAAGTAGTTAGATGAGCTTGAGGGGTCGACAACATATCTTATATACATATATGTTCCAAAAGAAACAAGCAGTTTAGACTATACTATGTTCAAATTCCCCCTCTCGTCGCGAATGAACATCAAATCAAACATGTACTGCGTTTTCAAAAAAGTGCTTATGCAAACTCAATTCAAAGCACATACTAAGCTTTCTTTGGGAGTCTTCTTAAAGTAGAGAGTTTTCTAAAACGATCTGGCAAGAATTAAGAGCCTAGCAGCTCAAATGATTATTTGAGTCAAATGAAGTTTTCTCGCTGAAAAGACGCCAAAAATCAACATCTGCTGTGATTCTGGCCTGTCTGCGCACTGAAATCAAATGAAAGCATGTTTGCCATCATCAGTCATGCAATTTCTTGGGTTCCAAAATCTTAAAGTAGTTAGATGAGCTTGAGGGGTCGACAACATATCTTATATACATATATGTTCCAAAAGAAACAAGCTGTTTAGACTATATTATTTTCAAATTCCCTCTCTCGTCACGAATGAACATCAAATCAAATATGTACTGCGTTTTCAAAAAAGTTCTTATACAAACTCAATTCAAAGCACATACTTACCTTGCTTATGGAGTCTTCTTAAAGTAGAAAGTTTTCTAAAACGATCTGGAGAGAATTAAGAACCTAGCAGCTCAAATGAATATTTGAGTCAAATGAAGTTTTCTCGGCGAATAGACGCCAAAAATCAACATCTGCTGTGATTTTGGAAAGTCTGCGCACTGAAATCAAATGAAAGCATGTTTGCCATCATCAGTCATGCAATTTCTTGGGTTCCAAAATCTTAAAGTAGTTAGATGAGCTTGAGGGGTCGACAACATGTCTTATATACATATATGTTCCAAAAGAAACAAGCTGTTTAGACTATATTATGTTCAAATTCCCTCTCGTCATGAATGAACATCAAATCAAACATGTACTGCGTTTTCAAAAAAGTGCTTATGCAAACTCAATTCAAAGCACATACTTACCTTGCTTATGGAGTCTTCTTAAAGTAGAAAGTTTTCTAAAACAATCTGGAGAGAATTAAGAACCTAGCAGCTCAAATGAATATTTGAGTAAAATGAAGTTTTCTCGCTGATAAGACGCCAAAAATCAACATCTGCTGTGATTTTGGAAAATCTGCGCACTGAAATCAAATGAAAGCATGTTTGCCATCATCAGTCATGCAATTTCTTGGGTTCCAAAATCTTAAAGTAGTTAGATGAGCTTGAGGGGTCGACAACATATCTTATATTCATATATGTTCCAAAAGAAACAAGCTGTTTAGACTATATTATGTTCAAATTCCCTCTCTCGTCGCGAATGAACATCAAAACATGTACTGCGTTTTCAAAAAATGCTTGTACAAACTCAATTCAAAGCACATACTTACCTTGCTTATGGAGTCTTCTTAAAGTAGAAAGTTTTCTAAAACGATCTGGCAAGAATTAAGAGCCTAGCAGCTCAAATGAATATTTGAGTCAAATGAAGTTTTCTCGCTGATAAGACGCCAAAAATCAACATCTGCTGTGATTTTGGCCCGTCTGCGCACTGAAATCAAATGAAAGCATGTTTGCCATCATCAGTCATGCAGTTTCTTAGCTTCCAAAATCTTAAAGTAGTTAGATGAGCTTGAGGGGTCGACAACATATCTTATATAAATATATGTTCCAAAAGAAACAAGCTGTTTAGACTATATTATGTTCAAATTCCCTCTCTCGTCACGAATGAACATCAAATCAAACATGTACTGCGTTTTCAAAAAATGCTTGTACAAACTCAATTCAAAGCACATACTTACCTTGCTTTGGGAGTCTTCTTAAAGTAGAAAGTTTTCTAAAACGATCTGGCAAGAATTAAGAGCCTAGCAGCTCAAATGAATATTTGAGTCAAATGAAGTTTTCTCGCTGAAAAGACGCCAAAATCAACATCTGCTGTGATTCTGGCCGTCTCAAGACTGAAATCAAATGAAAGCATGTTTGCCATCATCAGTCATGCAATTTCTTGGGTTCCAAAATCTTAAAGTAGTTAGATGAGCTTGAGGGGTCGACAACATGTCTTATATACATATATGTTACAAAAGAAACAAGCTGTTTAGACTATATTATGTTCAAATTCCTCTCTCGTCATGAATGAACATCAATTCAAACATGTACTGCTTTTCAAAAAATGCTTATGCAAACTCAATTCAAAGCACATACTTAGCTTTCTTTGGGAGTCTTCTTAAAGTAGAAAGTTTTCTAAAACGATCTGGCAAGAATTGAGAGCCTAGCAGCTCAAATGAATATTTGAGTCAAATGAAGTTTTCTCGGCGAATAGACGCCAAAATCACCATGTGCTGTGATTCTGGCCCGTGTGCGCACTGAAATCAAATGAAAGCATGTTTGCCATCATCAGTCATGCAATTTCTTGGGTTCCAAAATCTTAAAGTAGTTAGATGAGCTTGAGGGGTCGACAACATATCTTATATACATATGTATATAGGTATATTCCAAAAGAAACCAGCAGTTTAGACGATATTATGTTCAAATTCCCTCTCTCGTCACGAATGAACATCAAATCAAACATGTACTGCGTTTTCAAAAAAGTGCTTATACAAACTCAATTCAAAGCACATACTTACCTTGCTTATGGAGTCTTCTTAAAGTAGAAAGTTTTCTAAAACGATCTGGCAAGAATTAAGAGCCTAGCAGCTCAAATGAATATTTGAGTCAAATGAAGTTTTCTCGGCGAATAGACGCCAAAAATCAACATCTGCTGTGATTTTGGAAAGTCTGCGCACTGAAATCAAATGAAAGCAAATGAAGTTTTTTCGCTGAAAAGACGCCAAAAATCAACATCTGCTGTGATTTTGGCCCGTCTGCGCACTGAAATCAAATGAAAGCATGTTTGCCATCATCAGTCATGCAGTTTCTTAGCTTCCAAAATCTTAAAGTAGTTAGATGAGCTTGAGGGGTCGACAACATATCTTATATACATATATGTTCCAAAAGAAACAAGCTGTTTAGACTATATTATGTTCAAATTCCCTCTCTCGTCGCGAATGAACATCAAATCAAACATGTACTGCGTTTTCAAAAAATGCTTGTACAAACTCAATTCAAAGCACATACTTACCTTGCTTATGGAGTCTTCTTAAAGTAGAAAGTTTTCTAAAACGATCTGGCAAGAATTAAGAGCCTAGCAGCTCAAATGAATATTTGAGTCAAATGAAGTTTTCTCGCTGATAAGACGCCAAAAATCAACATCTGCTGTGATTTTGGCCGTGTGCGCACTGAAATCAAATGAAAGCATGTTTGCCATCATCAGTCATGCAGTTTCTTAGCTTCCAAAATCTTAAAGTAGTTAGATGAGCTTGAGGGGTCGACAACATATCTTATATACATATATGTTCCAAAAGAAACAAGCTGTTTAGACTATATTATGTTCAAATTCCCTCTCTCGTCACGAATGAACATCAAATCAAACATGTACTGCGTTTTCAAAAAAGTGCTTATACAAACTCAATTCAAAGCACATACTTACCTTGCTTATGGAGTCTTCTTAAAGTAGAAAGTTTTCTAAAACGATCTGGCAAGAATTAAGAGCCTAGCAGCTCAAATGAATATTTGAGTCAAATGAAGTTTTCTCGCTGATAAGACGCCAAAAATCAACATCTGCTGTGATTTTGGAAAATCTGCGCACTGAAATCAAATGAAAGCATGTTTGCCATCATCAGTCATGCAATTTCTTGGGTTCCAAAATCTTAAAGTAGTTAGATGAGCTTGAGGGGTCGACAACATATCTTATATACATATATGTTCCAAAAAAAACAAGCTGTTTAGACTATATTATGTTCAAATTCCCTCTCTCGTCGCGAATGAACATCAAATCAAACATGTACTGCGTTTTCAAAAAATGCTTATACAAACTCAATTCAAAGCACATACTTACCTTGCTTATGGAGTCTTCTTAAAGTAGAAAGTTTTCTAAAACGATCTGGCAAGAATTAAGAGCCTAGCAGCTCAAATGAATATTTGAGTCAAATGAAGTTTTCTCGCTGAATAGACGCCAAAAATCAACATCTGCTGTGATTTTGGAAAGTCTGCGCACTGAAATCAAATGAAAGCATGTTTGCCATCATCAGTCATGCAATTTCTTAGGTTCCAAAATCTTAAAGTAGTTAGATGAGCTTGAGGGGTCGACAACATATCTTATATACATATATGTTCCAAAAGAAACAAGCTGTTTAGACTATATTATGTTCAAATTCCCTCTCTCGTCGCGAATGAACATCAAATCAAACATGTACTGCGTTTTCAAAAAATGCTTGTACAAACTCAATTCAAAGCACATACTTACCTTGCTTATGGAGTCTTCTTAAAGTAGAAAGTTTTCTAAAACGATCTGGCAAGAATTAAGAGCCTAGCAGCTCAAATGAATATTTGAGTCAAATGAAGTTTTCTCGCTGAAAAGACGCCAAAAATCAACATCTGCTGTGATTTTGGAAAGTCTGCGCACTGAAATCAAATGAAAGCATGTTTGCCATCATCAGTCATGCAATTTCTTGGGTTCCAAAATCTTAAAGTAGTTAGATGAGCTTGAGGGGTCGACAACATATCTTATATACATATATGTTCCAAAAGAAACAAGCAGTTTAGACTATATTATGTTCAAATTCCCTCTCGTCATGTAATGAACATCAAATCAAACATGTACTGCGTTTTCAAAAAAGTGCTTATGCAAACTCAATTCAAAGCACATACTAAGCTTTCTTTGGGAGTCTTCTTAAAGTAGAAAGTTTTCTAAAACGATCTGGCAAGAATTAAGAGCCTAGCAGCTCAAATGAATATTTGAGTCAAATGAAGTTTTCTCGCTAAAAAGACGCCAAAAATCAACATCTGCTGTGATTCTGGCCTGCGCAAGACTGAAATCAAATGAAAGCATGTTTGCCATCATCAGTCATGCAATTTCTTGGGTTCCAAAATCTTAAAGTAGTTAGATGAGCTTGAGGGTCGACAACATATCTTATATACATATATGTTCCAAAAGAAACAAGCTGTTTAGACTATATTATGTTCAAATTCTCTCTCGTCGCGAATGAACATCAAATCAAACATGTACATGCGTTTTCAAAAAGTGCTTATACAAACTCAATTCAAAGCACATACTTACCTTATGGAGTCTTCTTAAAGTAGAAAGTTTTCTAAAACGATCTGGCAAGAATTAAGAGCCTAGCAGCTCAAATGAATATTTGAGTCAAATGAAGTTTTCTCGCTAAAAGACGCCAAAAATCAACATCTGCTGTGATTTTGGAAAGTCTGCACTGAAATCAAATGAAAGCATGTTTGCCATCATCAGTCATGCAATTTCTTGGGTTCCAAAATCTTAAAGTAGTTAGATGAGCTTGAGGGGTCGACAACATATCTTATATACATATATGTTCCAAAAGAAACAAGCTGTTTAGACTATATTATGTTCAAATTCCCTCTCTCGTCGTGAATGAACATCAAATCAAACATGTACTGCGTTTTCAAAAAATGCTTATGCAAACTCAATTCAAAGCACATACTATATCTTTTGGAGTCTTCTTAAAGTAGAAAGTTTTCTAAAACGATCTGGCAAGAATTAAGAGCCTAGCAGCTCAAATGAATATTTGAGTAAAATGAATATTTGAGTCAAATGAAGTTTTCTCGCTGAAAAGACGCCAAAAATCAACATCTGCTGTGATTTTGGAAAGTCTGCGCACTGAAATCAAATGAAAGCATGTTTGCCATCATCAGTCATGCAATTTCTTGGGTTCCAAAATCTTAAAGTAGTTAGATGAGCTTGAGGGGTCGACAACATATCTTATATACATATATGTTCCAAAAGAAACAAGCTGTTTAGACTATATTATGTTCAAATTCCCTCTCTCGTCGCGAATGAACATCAAATCAAACATGTACTGCGTTTTCAAAAAAGTGCTTATGCAAACTCAATTCAAAGCACATACTAAGCTTTCTTTGGGAGTCTTCTTAAAGTAGAAAGTTTTCTAAAACGATCTGGCAAGAATTAAGAGCCTAGCAGCTCAAATGAATATTTGAGTCAAATGAAGTTTTCTCGCTGAAAAGACGCCAAAAGTCAACATCTGCTGTGATTCTGGCCTGTCTGCGCACTGAAATCAAATGAAAGCATGTTTGCCATCATCAGTCATGCAATTTCTTGGGTTCCAAAATCTTAAAGTAGTTAGATGAGCTTGAGGGGTCGACAACATATCTTATATACATATATGTTCCAAAAGAAACAAGCTGTTTAGACTATATTATGTTCAAATTCCCTCTCATGCGAATGAACATCAAATCAAACGTACTGCGTTTTCAAAAAATGCTTATACAAACTCAATTCAAAGCACATACTAACCTTTCTTATGGAGTCTTCTTAAAGTAGAAAGTTTTCTAAAACGATCTGGCAAGAATTAAGAGCCTAGCAGCTCAAATGAATATTTGAGTCAAATGAAGTTCTCGACAAATAGACGCCAAAAATCAACATCTGCTGTGATTTTGGAAGTCTCATGCACTGAAATCAAATGAAAGCATGTTTGCCATCATCAGTCATGCAATTTCTTGGGTTCCAAAATCTTAAAGTAGTTAGATGAGCTTGAGGGGTCGACAACATATCTTATATACATATATGTTCCAAAAGAAACAAGCTGTTTAGACTATATTATGTTCAAATTCCCTCTCTCTCGTCAGCGAATGAACATCAAAACATGTACTGCTTTTCAAAAAGTGCTTATACAAACTCAATTCAAAGCACATACTAAGCTTTTGGGAGTCTTCTTGAAGTAGAAAGTTTTCTAAAACGATCTGGCAAGAATTAAGAGCCTAGCAGCTCAAATGAATATTTGAGTCAAATGAAGTTTTCGCTGAAAAGACGCCAAAAATCAACATCTGCTGTGATTCTGGGTCTGCCTGCGCACTGAAATCAAATGAAAGCATGTTTGCCATCATCAGTCATGCAATTTCTTGGGTTCCAAAATCTTAAAGTAGTTAGATGAGCTTGAGGGGTCGACAACATATCTTATATACATATATGTTACAAAAGAAACAAGCTGTTTAGACTATATTATGTTCAAATTCTCTCGTCTAAAAATGAACATCAAATCAAACATGTACTGCGTTTTCAAAAAAGTGCTTATGCAAACTCAATTCAAAGCACATACTAAGCTTTCTTTGGGAGTCTTCTTAAAGTAGAGAGTTTTCTAAAACGATCTGGCAAGAATTAAGAGCCTAGCAGCTCAAATGAATATTTGAGTCAAATGAAGTTTTCTTGCTGAAAAGACGCCAAAAATCAACATCTGCTGTGATTCTGGCCCGTCTGCGCACTGAAATCAAATGAAAGCATGTTTGCCATCATCAGTCATGCAGTTTCTTGGGTTCCAAAATCTTAAAGTAGTTAGATGAGCTTGAGGGGTCGACATCATATCTTATATACATATATGTTCCAAAAGAAACAAGCTGTTTAGACTATATTATGTTCAAATTCCCTCTCTCGTCGCGAATGAACATCAAATCAAACATGTACTGCGTTTCAAAAAAGTGCTTATGCAAACTCAATTCAAAGCACATACTAAGCTTTCTTTGGGAGTCTTCTTGAAGTAGAAAGTTTTCTAAAACGATCTGGCAAGAATTAAGAGCCTAGCAGCTCAAATGATTATTTGAGTCAAATGAAGTTTTCTCGCTGAAAAGACGCCAAAAATCAACATCTGCTGTGATTTTGGCCGGTCTGCACACTGAAATCA